>NC_080178.1:75772465-75997465 GCF_950295315.1 Erinaceus europaeus | reverse complement strand
GTGTGTGAGTGTGTGTGAGTGTGTCTGTGTGTGTAAGTGTGTGTGTGAGTAAGTGTGTGTGTGAGTAAGTGTGTGTGTGAGTGTGTGTGTTTGTGTGTGTGAGTGTGTGTCTGTGTGTGAGTGTGTGTGAGTGTGTGTGTGAGTGTGTGTGTGAGTGTGTCTGTGTGTGTGAGTGTGTGTGTGAGTGTGTGTGTGTTTGAGTGTGTATGTGTGTGTGAGTGTTGTGAGTGTGTGTGTGTGAGTGTGTGTGAGTGTGTGTGTGTGAGTAAGTGTGTGTGTGAGTGTGTGTGTTTTTGAGTGTGTGTGAATGTGTGTGAGTGTGTGTGTAAGTGTGTGAGTGTGTGTGAGTGTGTGTGTGTGAGTGTGTGTGTAAGTGTGTGAGTATGTGTGTGAGTGTGTATGTGAGTGTGTGTGAGTGTGTGAGTGTGTGTGTGTGTGAGTGTGTGTCTGTGTGTGAGTGTGTGTGTGAGTGTGTGTGAGTGTGTTTTTGAGTGTGTGTGAGTGTGTGTGTGTGAGTGTGCGAGTATGTGTGTGAGTGTGTATGTGAGTGTGTGAGTGTGTGTGTGTGTGTGAGTGTGTGTGTGTTCAAGTATGTCCTAATTGTGGTTCAGATATCTTACAGTGTGGATCAGTACCCAGGATAGGGAAAATAATCTGGACGAAAGCAAGGTAGTTCCCCACCCCTACTCCACCTCCCCACTCTTCACTGTGATGACAGACCTATTGCTGGGTGTCCAGTGTCTCATCTCAGCATCTTTTTGTATCGTCCTTCCCTTTCTCAAGACTGTCAGGGACAACTGGGGGCCAGGCAGTGAGGCACTGGGCTAAGTGCACATAGTACAAAGCGGTTCAAGTCCCTGCTCACAGCCTGCAGTGGGGACACTTCATGAGCGGTGAAGCAAGTCTACAGGTGTCTGTCTTTCTCTCTGCCTCTCTATGACCCCCTGCTCTCAATTTCTCTCTGTCCTGTCAGAAAAAAATTTAAAAGGCCACTAGAAGTAGTGCATTCACAGTGCCTGCAGTGAGCCCCAGTGATAACCCTGGATGCAAAATAAAAAAAAAGAGAGAGATACTCACTCTGGGATCTTCTGTCACAGTTGTTCTAATTAGTTGCTGGCCTGCGAGTATGAAGGGGCACTGGGCTTGCTGGGGTCAGAACAGAGCTCCACGTGACTGTACCTTACAGAATTCCACTTAACTCATCTGTAAAATGGGAAGATAATCTCAAAATTAAAGGTCTTTCAAGGAGTCAGGTGGTGGCGCAGTGGGTTAAGTGCAGGTGGCACAAAGCACAAGGACTGGCATATGGATCCCGGTTTGAGCCCCCATCTCCCCACCTGCAGGGGAGTCTGTGAAGCAGATCTGCAGGTGTCTGTCTTTCTCTCCCCCTCTCTGTCTTCCCCTCCTCTCTCCATTTCTCTCTGTCCTATCCAACAGCGATAACAGCAATAATAGCAACAATAATAACTATGACAACAAGGGCAACAAAAGGCAATACATAAATATTAAAAAATATTTCTAAAAAATAAATAAAGATCTTCTTGCATCTGTAAAATGGGAATATAATCTCAACATTAAAGATCTTCTTTCTGGATAGAGATGGCTGGTTGTTTTGAAAGGAATTTCATGAGCTTCCCGGGTCAGTTAGGTGAAGGTTTGTATAGGAGAAGGGAAAAGAGCAGGTGGGTTTGGGGTCAGTTTGTCACCAATACGAACAGCTTTTCCTGTCTCATTTGGATGACTGGCTTCTGGGAATTTATTCATGTGAAAAGTAAATGTTTCTTTTCAATAAAAGGCTACCAATGTGTGTTTAATATTTGATATATATTAGAAAATACTATGCTAGGAGGATACGTTTTTCTCCGTCACTCAAAAAAAATGCAACTGTCACCCCAGTGATTTTTATTATATGCACTCCTATAAGTAAAACAGCAACAACAAAATTCAAAACAAAAAGCCACAAAACGCTTGCCACTTGCATCTAATTAGGAAAATGGTTGGTCCTGTGACTGTGTGTCCAGCCCCCAGCTCCCGTGCTTATCTCTTAATCCATCAGTTTCCAATGGCCACCCGGGGACTCATTTTTTCCTTCGTGTGACTTCCTTCTGCAGCCAAAAAATTCCTGGACCTGCCTGAACTCACCCCTCCACATAGCTCCCCTTTCACTTAGCTGACCTGATAAATGGCCAGCAAGGTCTGGTTTCAGCAATGGGCACATTTTGGCTGAGAACAATTTAAGTGGCTGAAACCTGGTGAGATCTAATAAATATCCACTCACCTGCCTGAACAGATGCCAGTTACAGCAGAAGAAAGATTAAGCTCCTGGAGTCAGGGAATTAGCTCGGGGCTAGAGACAGGCACGGGTGTCGGAAGAGGCAAAGAAACAGAGATAATCTTTCTATAGGAAGAAGTCAAGGAGCAGAGAAAGATGGTGCAGATGAATGAAAGCAGACGCAGGAGTCCCCATATAGGGATTCCTTTATCTTTAGCCAATATGAGTTGAATGCATAAGCTCCTTATCAGATGCTGCATAGCACATCTTTGTATCCCTTCATAGTCTTCCCAAAAGGGGGGGGTGTCTTAAGCGTCATAGGCAGTTATAGAACAAGTCTTGAGAGTCAGGCGTTAGCACAGCGGGTTAAGTGCACATGGTGCAAAGCGCAAGGACCGGTGTAAAGATCCCGGTTTGAGCCCCCGGCTCCCCACCTGCAGGGGAGTCGCTTCACAGGCGGTGAAGCAGGTCTGCAGGTGTCTGTCTTTCTCTCCCCCTCTGTTTTCCCCTCCTCTCTCCATTTCTCTCTGTCCTATCCAACAACGACGACAACAATAATAACTACAACAATAAAACAACAAGGGCAACAAAAGGGAATACATAAATAAATATTAAAAAAGAACAAGTCTTAGTGAGTCGGTGCTTCAGGAGACAGGTGTACACTCCTGACATTTTGTAGTAGCAGCTGGAAGATCTGGGTGAGACCACGGATAAGACCAAGGATTCTGGAATTTAAAATGGGATCCTGTTCCTGGCAGGGATTATAGGAAATAGGAGATATGGAGGTGAGGTAAGATCACTGAGAGAGAGAAAATTGGAGGCGGTGAAAGGGTAGGGGCTGTGCTCAGGTCCTGGGAGTTATAGTAGTTTAATTGCAGTCCATATCTCCATCTATCCATGGGGAGTCTGAGAGGTTCAGAGAAGGTAAATTATGAAGGCAGGTGATGGAACACCTGGTTGAGCACACGTTATAATGCTCGAAACCTAAGTTCAAGCCCCCGGTCCCCACCTGCAGGGGGAAAGCTTCACAAGTGGGGAATCAGGTCTGCAGGTGTCTCTCTCCCTCTCTGTCTCCTCCCTTCCTCTTGATTTCTGGCTGTTTCTATGCAATAAATAAATAAATAAATAAATAAATAAATGATAATGGGGCCAGGTGGTGGCGCACCTGGTTAAGTGAACATACTACAATGCACAAGGACCCAGGTTCAAGCCCCCGGTCCCCACCTGCAGGGGGAGAAGCTTCATGAGTGGTGAAGCAGGGCTGCAGGTGTCTCTCTGTCTCTCTCCCTCTCTATCTCCCCTTCCCTCTCAATATCTGTCTCTATCCAATAATACATAAATAAAATAAAGTAAAATCTAATACTCTGGGGTCAGGCAATTATGTATCCAGCAAGTGAACACATTACTATGCCCAAGGATCTGGTTAAAACCCCTGGTCCCCAATTGCTGGGGTTGGGGGTTGGGGGAGGGGAGAAAGAAACTTAAAAACCAGTGAAGTAGGTTTGCAGGTGTCTCTCTTTCTTCCTCTCATATCTCCCCCTTCTCCTTAGAATTTCTCTCTATCCTATTAAATATATAAAGAAAAAAAATGTTTGCTAGGAGCAGTGGATTTAACATGTAAGCACTGAGCACCAGCTATAAGCCTGAAAAGAAAAAATTGAATGGCAAGAAAAAAATAAATTCTCCAAAAAAAGATAATAATAATTTTTAAAAAGAGAAGGTACATTTTGTACACAGATTCACATCTTGAACTAAAGCCCCCTAAAGAAGTTATATGTATGTAGTCGTCCGGGAGGTGGCACAATGGATAAAGCATCGGACTCTCAAGCATGAGGTCCTGAGTTCAATCCCTGGCAGCACATGTACCAGAGAGACGTCTGGTTCTTTCTCTCTCTCCTCCTATCTTTCTCATTAATAAATAAATAAAATATTGCCGGGATAGCCTGAGGGTACTTCTTCCCGAGCTAGTGCTCTCTGGGTTGGAGAGAACTCAACTGGAGCTGATCTAGGCTGCTGCGTGGGAGAGGGCTCAGGAACTCGTGCCGCACTAACTTTGCAGGAGATACACTCTGGAACTCTTGGAACCAGAAAGCAATTTCCAAGTGTCTTTAATCAGAAGAGCAGCTGTTTTTATACTCTCCAAGTAGGGTGGAAACAGGATGTGATATAGAGAGGGTGGAGAGAAAAGTGACTGGTGAAAATCAGAGTGTGACAAGGAGGGGGCGGAGCAGGCTAGAATCCTATCACTGAACCACCAATGCCCTGGAGGGAGTGTGGTGCTTTATGTAAATGTAAAAGTGATTTATGTAAATAGACCAAAGCTTTGAATGGGATTAAATCTATCCCTATATAGGCATATGGTTAAGCAGAAGCCAGGGGGAGCTGGCATACTATCCAACAAAATATTTTTTAAAAAGTTAAATATATGTAAAATTAGTGGAAAATACAAAATAAGCTTTCTCTAATTGTTGACTGACTGAAAGAAACTTTTGAACTGGGCCAAAACAAGGTGCTACAGGTGACTGGAGAGACCTGAAAAGTGTGGAAAGGTTTCCAAAAAGGAAGAGGAGATGAAGACAAAAGATACTTCTGATTGTGATCCCCAACCTTTGGGTTGGGCAACAAAACATGTAATTCATGAAAAGATTACTTGTGCTTATGATTTTGATGGACTGTGTGCCAAGTCTTTCTTTCTTTCTTCCTTTCTTTCTTTCTTCCTTTTTTTTTTTTTTGTCTCCAGGGTTATCACTGGGGCTCAGTGCCTGAACTATGAATCCACTGCTCCTGGAGGCCATTTTTTTCCCTTTTGTTGCCCTTGTTTATCGTTGTTATTGCTGTTGTTGTTTTTGGCTGGGACAGAGAGAAATGGAAAGAGGATGCGAAGACAGAGAGGGAAAGAGGAAGATACCTGCAGACTTGCTTCACCACCTGTGAAGCGACTCCCCTATAGGTGGGGAGCCGGGGGCTTGAACCGGGATCCTTATGCCAGTCTTTGTGCTTTGTGCCATGTGCACTTAACCCACTGTGCTACCGCATCAGCCCCCAAGTATTTCATTTTTATCACCTCTAATCTTCTATATGTTTCTCCCAAACTTGAATAACTATTTTTTGTTATGTAGGTAAGAAAACAGAGGGTAACAGAGATTAACTAATTTACTAACTCCAACTTTCTGACAGGTGTCTGACCAGAGTCAGGACACAAGTAGTGAGCAACCTGCCATATCCCTTTGATTCCCAGGTTGTCTCTACCTACTTGCTTGTCTCACAAGACATTTACTCACAGAGTAAATCTTTGCATAGGAGAAAACAGGTTCAGAGTAGTTAAGTGATTTTCCCAGGGCCACACAGCAAGGATAAAGTGGGTTCTGTGTGAAGCAAGAGCTGATCTTATTTAGTTTTGTTTCTGGCCAACGCAGTCTTGCTCCACTGTGAGTTAGGGTGGGCCCATTGGAGAAGGACAGAGTAAGACTGTATAAGTGCAGGGACTCCAATAGGTGCCCCCTTTTGTGGGATGTTGAGACCAACATAGGCCCACCCTAAACTTTGTACAGATCAGCAGTTTTGACTTTGACTCTTTCTGCCTTCCCAGCCAGCTTCTCCTTGAGGCCTTCCTTGAGTATTCTTAGGACGATGAAAGACTAGAATCACTAAATTCTCAGCTCTTCTCACTGCTGACCTTGGGGATAGCTTTGTTCCAACTTTCTCACTTCCTGTGTCAGAGGAAGCGACTACCTCTCTGAGCCTCAGTCCCTTCTATAAAATTTCACAGGAGGGGGAGACAGGCAGTAGCACAGCGGGTTAAGCACAGGTGGTGCAAAGCTCAAGGACCAGCATAAGGATCCCGGTTCGAGCCCCCGGCTCCCCACCTGCAGGGGAGTCGCTTCACAGGCGGTGAAGCAGGTCTGCAGGTGTCTATCTTTCTCTCCCTGTCTCTGTCTTCCCCTCCTGTCTCCATTTCTCTCTGTCCTATCCAACAACAATGACATCAGTAAAACTACAACAATAAAACAACAAGGGCAACAAAAGGGAATAAATAAATAAATATTTTTTAAAAATCGCACGGGAGGTAAATTAAACAATGTGAGCTCTGTGTCGGGACAATGCCTGGCACTCCATGCACAGCGGGGTAGCAGCACTGGCATCACTTAAGGTCACAGTTTTTATCTCCTCTGTTACTCAGTCCCTGGCTCCCAGCGTCCATCAGACCCGATGCCACCAGCTAACATCACTGCTTTTCCTTCCCTGCTGATGTGGGCTTCTGATGAGGTTGTTCCGTGCAGCTGCAAGGACTAAACTAGGAAGGTGGGAGTGGCATGGGGTAGACCTGACAGGGTGGCCAGGGCTTGGCAGTGATGCCTGGAAGGGATGGTGAGAGCTGGACTAGGCGACAGTGGAAGAAGGAGGCGTTGACCCGTGATCAAGTGAGACTTCTTGGAGAAACCAATTTCTGAGAAGTAAATGAAGTCTCTTAGCTCTGTGTTCTGCCCTCATTCCTCATGCTCTCTCCTGCCTCACCCTCCTTTGCCAACCCCAGGCTTCCAGCTGGTCTGGGAGGCAGTTCACCTCTGCCTGGTCATTAACAGTTCATTTGCTTAAATACCCATCATCATTACCGCCAATGGCTCCTCAGGGCAACATTGCATCCCAGAAAATGCCGCAGACATTCTCCTCTGACTGATGGCCCCATGCTCAGCCCTGCCACCTGGTAATGACTCCAGGGCTGACGGCCCAGCGCAGGGGTGGCATAGTCCTTAAAGAGGTCTGCCTTTCTCCTTTCTCCGGTGAGTTCCTCTGACCCTCACTGACCTTCACAGTCCTGGGAAGGACTTACCTGGAATCCTCTCAGACATGGTAGAGAAGTGAAGCCCCATGCAGAGCACCCTCAGTGGCTGCCCCACCCCCAGATCTCACCTCCTGAAGAACTCTCCTCTGTAGATCATAGACTATGTCTAACTGTTGTCTCCAGGATATGTCTCCTAACTATGTGAAGTGATCTCCAGTCAAGGGAGGTAGCATAGTGGTTATGCAAGAGGCTTTCATGTCTGAGGCGCCAAGCTCCCAGGTCTAATCCTCCCTACCTCCAAGGACTGAAGGTGAGCTGTGTTCTGGTTTAAAACAAACAAATATTTGCTTAAAAAAGAGACAAAGGAGGGGGTTATTTACAGTGCCACACTGGGTAAGCACACATAGTACAAAGCTCAAGGGCCCATTCAAGGATCCTGGTTTGACGCCTCTGCAGGGGGGTCACTTCACAAGCAGTGAAGCAGGTCTGCAGGTGTCTGTCTTTCTCTCTCCCTCTCAGTCTCCCCACCCCTCTCAATTTATCTGTGTCCTATGAATAAACAAACAAACAAACAAATAATTAAATGGCCACAGGAGCAGTGGGTTTGTAGTGCAGGCACTGCGCACCTGCCAGGAGAGCCTGCGGGTGCTTCTTCCTGAGCAAGTGCTCTCTGGGTTGGAGAGAACTTAACTGGAGCCAACCTAGGAGAGGGATCAGGAACTCGTGCCGGGCTAGCGTCGAAGGACAGAGAGTCAGACTCTGGGACTCCCGGAGCCAGAAGGCAATCCCAAGTTTGTTTATCAGAAGAGCGGCTCGCCAATTTATACTCACCAAGTAGGGTGGAAACAGGATGTGATGTAGACAGGGTGGAGCGAAAAGAGAGGGGTGGAAATCAGGGTGTGACTGGGAGAGGGGGCAGGGCAAAAAGACAGTTCGAACCAGTGGGATTAAACCAGTACCCTGCAGGCAGGGCAGTTCTTAGGTAACTGGTTATGGAAATAGACCGCAGTTAAGCAGGGGGAAGCTGGTGTATTGCCCAACAAGCACCAGTGATAAACCCTGGAGGCATCCAAATAAGGGACACACAGAGAGAGAGAGAGAGGGAAGGAAAGGAAGCTCCCTGACTGGGAACCCAGTCTTTCCTCCTCTGCCCAGTTTGAAGGTGGTGAGACTGAGCGCCACGCACAGGAAGTGGCTGAGTCAGTGTTTAAACTCAGTTTAATCTCAGCCCAAGGTTATCCTTCCCATTCTGCCTTCTGTTCAAGATGAAGAAACCCTGAAACTTCAGAAAAAAAAAAACACAAAACTGCAAGGATGAAATCAAGCAGTTTTTTTTTTTCCCCTGTCTTTTCACTAAAGAATCTTCCTCAATTCTGGGATATTTTCTGGTTTTGTTTGGTTGAGGGAAATACACACACACACACACACACACACACACATATATATATATATATTCCCCCTTGTATGAGTTTGCCAACACCTGGTTTCTGTATTACCTCTTATGACAATGTTTATCAGGATGAGGGAACTGATATTAGTGATAGAAAAGGTCAATTTTCCCAAATGTCAGGCATTTTTGAAGGTGCTGAATATGTGTAAAGTCACTGAATATGTATATATATATATATATATATATATATATATATAGAGAGAGAGAGAGAGAGAGAGAGAGAGAGAGAGAATGAGACTTGTCATTATCACCACTTGCAGGCTGAAGGGTATAAAAGTTAATAACTTGTTCAAAGTCATTAAAGCAACTATGCTAGAACCTCGTAGGGCAGGTCACAGGGACATCTTTTCTGTGCTTCTGTCATGACCCAGAAGTAAACGGGTGAAGAGTTTGCCCCAGGGAACCAAACGTCACGTCACGGGTCTGATTGCCATGGAAGGGAGCACGTGTGATCGGGGAAATGACTCTGTGGGGAGAGTGTCAGACATACAAGCCTGAGGTTCCCTGTTCAGTCCCTGGCACCACGTGTACTGGAGTAGTTTTCTCTCACTCTCACTCCTCTCATTCATATGTAATGAATCATGGGGAGGCTGAAATCTTGATGTACTATATGGAGTTTTTTTTATATTTATTTATTCCCTTTTGTTGCCCTTGTTGTTTTATTGTTGTAGTTATTATTGTTGTTGTTGTCATTGTTGGATAGGACAGAGAGAAATGGAGAGAGGAGGGGAAGACAGAGAGGAGGAGAGAAAGATAGACACCTGCAGACCTGCTTCACTGCCTGTGAAACAACTCCCCTGCAGGTGGGGAGCCGGGGTTCGAACCGGGATCCTTATGCAGTCCTTGTGCTTTGCGCCACCTGCGCTTAACCCGCTGCGCTACAGCCCGACTCCCCTATATGGAGTTTTATTGGAGAAGCTTGACTGTGTTTTCTTTTGACTTAAAACAAATCACATCTATTCTGAATGACATGGAAAACCACTGGGGGACATTATCTGAGGAATGTTCTCAGTGAAGTATCTCTCGTGCGTCCTTGAAGAACGGAATAGACAGAGCTGGTGGAGGAACAGAGTAAGAGCAAAGAAACCCATTAGGAGGCTGTGGCAATGATCTTGATCGTGGGGGTTGAGGGGCAGCCTGAGTGACTGAAGGGGACCTGGTCAAAGTGACTGGAGGTGTCCGTGATGGTCACGTCCATTGCACAGGAGCACACCTGCTTTGTGGGGCCGGGAGAGGGAGGTGTGAGATCCCACAGGCTTGCCCCCAGGAGAAAACACAACAACTCAGGAAGTCTGGGAACTGATAACAGGAGGTCCATTAGAGGCTGAGCAGAAATGTGGATGTGTGTAAAAGAGGGGTGGTGGTGCACCCAGTTAAGCATACATGGTACTAAGCGCAAGGACCTGCATGCGAAACATTTCCCAGTTTTCCACATAACAATTCAACCCCCAATAGGTTGAATTATCTCACTTAACATAATTCCTTCAAGGTGAAGGAGGTGAAATCTCCACTTTTAACAGCTGAGTAGTATTCCATTGTGTATATAGACCACAACTTGCTCAGCCACTCATCTGTTGTTGGACACCTGGGTTACTTCCAGGTTTGGGCTATTACAAATTGCACTGCTATGAACATAAGTACACACGTATCTTTTTGGATGGGTGTGTTGGGTTCCTTAGGATATATCCCCAGGAGAGGAATTGCAGGGTCACAGGGCAGGTCCATTTCTAGCCTTGTGAGAGTTCTCCAGACTGTTCTCCACAGAGGTTGGACCAATTGACATTCCCACCAGCAATGCAGGAGGGTTCCTTTGTTCCCACAGCCTCTCCAGCATTTTCTGCTGTTACCTTTTCTGATGTGTGACATTCTCACAGGAGTGAAGTGGTATCTCACTGTTGTCTTTATTTGAATTTTTCTGACAATCAGAGACTTGGAGCATTTTTTCATGTTTGTTGGCCTTTTGGATCTTTTCTGTGGAGATCCAATGAACTATTTTCATGATCTATCCTTGCAGAGGGTTAGTGCTTAGCTTAGTCCTTTCTTCCTGACTAGGAATCTTCATAAAAAATCTACATTATTATTATATTATAATAGTTATATATTATATAATAATAATAATATGGAGTCGGGTGGTAGCACAGTGGTTTAAGTGCATGTGGCACGAAGCACAAGGACTGGCATAATGACCCCAGTTCAAGCCCCTGGCTCCCCACCTGCAGGGGTTGCTTCACAGGTTGTGAAGCAGGTCTGCAGGTGTCTATCTTTCTCTCCCCCTCTCTATCTTCCCCTCCTCTCTCCATTTCTCTCTGTCCTAACTAATAACGACGACATCAATAACAACAACAATAATACCCATAACAATAATAAAAAACAATAAGGGCAACAAAAGGGAAAATAAATATAAATATAATAATAATAATAATAAATTTTGCCTCCACGGTTATCACTAGGGCTTGATGCCGGCACTATGGATCCACTGCTCCTATGACTATTTTTCCATTTTATTGGACAGGACAGAGAAATTGAGAGAGGAAGGAAAGACAGAGAGGGAGAAAGAGAGATACCTGCAGGTAAAATAATAGTTTTAAAAGACTGTTACAAGAGAGGAAAATTATGGATCACAAAGGAAAGGCACTTGGATTTGAATATTCTACTAAATATTCAGATGATCCCACGTTATTTGACAGTAAATATATAGTTTTTACTTGCTTAGTTAGATACTACCTTACTACAAAAATAATGAGAACAAAGAAAAGGAAAGGAAAGGAGAGGGAAGAAAAGGAAAGGAAAGGAAAGGGAGGAAAAGGAAAGGAAAGAAAGGGAGTCGGGCGGTAGCGCAGCGGGTTAACTGCATGTGGCGCAAAGCGCAAGGACCGGCATAAGGATCCCGGTTTGAGCTCCCAGCTCCCCACCTGCAGGGGAGTCGCTTCACAGGCAGTGAAGCAGGTCTGCAGGTGTCTGTCTTTCTCTCCCCTCTGTCTTCCCCTCCTCTCTCCATTTCTCTCTCTCCTACCCAACAACAATGACATCAGTAACAACAACAATAATAACTACAACAATAAAATAACAAGGGCAACAAAAGGAAATAAATAAATATTAAATAAGAAAAGAAAGGAATAGCTGCTGTTGCATAGCCCTGCCTTTAAGACAGGCCACGGGAGTCGGGCTGTAGCGCAGCGGGTTAAGCGTAGGTGGCACAAAGCACAAGAACCGGCATAAGGATCCCGGTTCGAACCCCGGCTCCCCACCTGCAGGGGAGTCGCTTCACAGGCGGTGAAGCAGGTCTGCAGGTGTCTATCTTTCTCTCCTCCTCTCTGTCTTCCCCTCCCTCTCTCCATTTCTCTCTGTCCTATCCAACAACGACAACAACAATAATAACTACAACAATAAAACAACAAGGGCAACAAAAGGGAATAAATAAATTAAATAAAATTAAAAAAAAAAAAAAAAGACAGGCCACAAGTGAGTAGAAGCTGTTCTGGAGAAGTTGTTCTGCTTTACATAACCCTGTCACTGTGCAGTGTCTGATTCACTCCAGCTAGAACCTTATTTAGCCACTCAGGAAGAAATCAAAAGGAATTCCCTATATGCCCCACTGTGAGATTTTAGAATACAAATACCTCACCCTTTTTTTCCTCGACAAAACTACATCGTCTTGCTGCTTTGGGACCAGGATGAAGTGTGTAGGAACACAAGGAGAGGAGGAAGGAGCATGGTGGGAGCCCTGTGTCCCTGCCTTTCTTGTGCTCCCAACCACAGCCCAAATACATAGGCAGCATTGTTAGACAGTGGGGTTTGAGAGATGGAAGTCTCACAGTCTGGGACTCCTCTCTCTGATGCTTTCCATCCTGTAAGTGAGAGGTGACACCCAGGCGGCTATGTTCCTTCCTTCCCATGAATCCTTTTGGCCCATGCTATTCTGGGTACAGGATCTATCTCAGATACTCTGGAGCTTCTAGCTTCCTGGGAATTCAATCCCATCTGCCTCAAGTCTCACTTTCTTACCCCTAGACCTGCAGTCGTGCTAGTGAGGCCCAGGCTTCCCTACGGATGAGTAAGAGCAGAAGGGAGACATACCCTTGAACCTCACCTCACCCCACTCAAATATCTCATCTCCATTGGCAGCAAAACACTTTAGAAACTCCCAAGGAGGAAGCTTCAAGGGCAGGTAAGAAACGGCACGCGTCAGGGGAAGTCCTGCAGTTAGAAACACATCTTTTCCTCCCTGGCACCATGTGGACCCCTCCGAGCAATCTGGCCCCACTGGAATTTTTGAAAGAACTCTGCTCAGCACCTCCTTGGCAGAAACCCTCCCCTTCATGTTCTTTCCCTCTGTTGTGACAGATTCTGCTCTGATCCTCTTGGTACCCAGGTCCCAAAGAAGAAAACAGATCAGCCATCACTGGGTAATTACAGAGCAACTGAAAGGCCATTTAGCTACTGTGTGATAAGCAATAGACTATTTTAATAATAACCAATTATCTTCCTTTACACTGTATCATTTGGCATTTGATGATCGAGCGGGGTCTCACCTGTTCCTTCCCTTATGGAGTGTTTCACGGCTGTTCACACCTCTCCAACAGACGGTGTGTCAGTGTCTAATTGAAGCACTATTTTTAGGAAACAGGGAAAAGTTTGTAGAGGTGGTACAAATTATATCATGCCAAGTAGACGGATGCATTCTGCCAAGTGTCTTTTCTGACAACCCTGCCATTAAGCTACTTCCGACAGGATAAGAGAGAGAGGTTTGTTGCAGAATCTGCATTAGCTTCTCAGCACTGTAAGTTGTGCAAACCCGGAGGCCAGCAAACCTACAGATGACCCAGACAGACACCCACTCTCTCCCACTGCCCAGTCCTTACCCTGTGCAGTTAGTCTACTAGCTGGCAGGCTGGAGGCCACCAGGCTGCCATGAAGGATAGAGGAGACCATGCCAGCACACACTGGTTCCTCAAGGGGTCAGCCATGACAGGCTACTCAGCCCATTTGTTCTTGGATGCTTCTAGACCTACTAGCTAGCCACTTATCCTGGGCACAAGCAGACCAAGGTCAGTCCTGAGTCCAAAGTCTATTGTTGGGAAATTGTGCAGATGTGGTCAAGCCAAACCACTATGTTTCCATGCAAGTATTATTTACACATCTGTTGGGTAGTATGCCAGTGCCCCCTGGCTTCTGCTTAACCAAGCACCGGTATGCCTGTATAGGGATTGGTTTGATCCCACTCAAAGCTGCGGTCTATTTACATAAATCACTTTTACATTTACATAAAGCACCACCCTCCCTCCAGGGCATTGGTGGTTCAGTGGTAGAATTCTCGCCTGCTCTGCCCCCTCTCCTTGTCACACCCTGATTTTCACCAGTCACTTTTCTCTCCACCCTCCTTATGTCACATCCTGTTCACACCCTACTTGGAAAGTATATATAAGGACAACATTGTTCGTTTTAGTTTAGTTTAGTTTCAGTTTAGTCTAGCTCGGCTTAGATTGTGCTGCGTCCTGCATGAATAAAAAGATACTGCCTACAGCTCAGCCATGAGTCCTGGGTCATCTGTCTCCTCTCTCGAAGCCAGCCCGACACAGATTCCCCCACCACGTTATCCCCTCAGGGTCTTGCTAATTCAGTTAAAACCATTGCAACAGTTGCTAAGGATGCTTCCACCTTCCCAACATGCCTTGTGCCTCTCTCCACCCCCTTCCCTAGCCAATCCCATCTTGACTTGCCACTTCCGGAATCCTCCCATAAAAGCCTCTCCTATTTCGCTTTGGCTCTCTTTACTCTTTTCTCTTCCACTACCTGACCTGGAGAAGGGCTGTTGGGCATAGTGGGAGGCAGCCGTTTTGCTAGCTCCACGTGGCCTGAACCGCTGTGCTCACACCCAATTCTGGGGCACCAGCGTGAATAAAGATTTGTGTTCCCGCTCCGCCATGAGTTCCTGGTCTCTTCTCTCTCCCCCATGATGTAATCCAACATTCTATCCCTATATTATATGTACCCACTGAACTCTTTAAAAAAAAATTATTAGGGAGTTCATGGTTTACAGTTGACAGCCAAATATAATGGTTGGTACATGCATAACATTTGTCAGTTTTCTACATAACAATACAACCCCCCACTAGGTCCTCCTCTGCCATCATGTTCCAGGATCTGAACCCTCCCCTGCCACCCACCCCAGTGTCTTTTCCTTTGGTGCAGTACACCAACTCCAGTCCAAGTTCTGCTGAGTGTTTTCTCTTCTGATCTAGTTTTCAACTTCTGTCTGTGAGTGAGATCATCCCATATTCATCCTTTAGTTTCTGACATATCTCACTTAACATGAGTCCTTCGAGCTCCACCCAAGATGGGGTGAAGAAGGTGAATTCACCTTTTATAATAACTGGATAGTATTCCGTTGTGTATATAAACTACAACTTTCTCAGCCACTCAGTCATCTGTTGTTGGACTCCTGAGTTGCTTTCAGGTTTTGGCTATTACAAATTGTGCTGCTATGAACATATGTGTACACACATTTTTGTTTTGGGTGGGTGTGTTGAGTTCCTTAGGATCTATCCTCAGGAGAGGGATTGCAGGGTCACAGGGCAGGTCCATTTCTAGCCTTGTAAGAGTACTCCAGACTGCTCTCCACAGGAGCTGGACCAGTTGACATTCCCACCAGCAGTGTAGGAGGGTTCCTTTGTCCCCACAGAACTCTCCAGCATTTGTTGCTGCTACCTTCTGTGATGTATGCCATTCTTATGGGAGTGAAGTAATAACTCATTGTTGTCTTTATTTGTATTTCTCTGACAGTGACAGTCATTATTTTCAGGACAGCTAGGCTCAGAGTTCTGCAGAATCTCTAATGGCTGCTAGCTTATCGGATTTATGAGTCAGGATTGAATGAGTGCTTAGTGCTACAAAGGAGCCGTGTCCATTTTCATTGTTCTAGAGCTTAAAGATGAGCTTGTGTTTCTTGTTCTGGCAAGTATTGCTTGACTCTGTGTGGAAGAGCAGAGGTGTGTTTCCAGAGTGTTGTGTGTGAGCGTGTAGTGTGTATTGTGTGGCAAGTATTTGTGGAGGGGTCTCTCTCCACAATGAGTTAGTTCTTCACCCCTGCATTCCCAGTACCTAGCACATGTGTGGGATAGGCAGATGAACAGACAAATGTTTGCTGGATGATCGATCCCAAGTTTAAGTATCCCCTCTCTCCTGCAAAACTAAGTACCTATAGTTTCCGGTTCTTGCCTATTTCCAAGCCCAGTTCTCAGTTTTCCCTTGGCTTCATAAAACTTTTTCTCAGATCAGCATCATCACAGAATCACTTCTGGACCCTAGTAGATACCTGACAGAGGGCCTGGTTCCAGTGAACCTTTGCTACTCAGAAAAGTTCAGTGGAGATACTTAATTTTCATAAATGTCATCAAAGCTTGAAGGTTTGGAAGCAAATCTAGATTCTTCTCCTGTCATCTCCCAGACAGGAAGAAATGAGAGGTTCTGTGGCCTGCCAAAAGCATTTGTGTGGGTATGTTGATTCTGCACTGCCTGGGTCTTGCCCACCCCCAGGGCCTCTCCTGCCTTTGCCAAGAGGAAGGAGGAAGGGTAGGAAACTGCACAGATAAATTCATCTGTGGCAACTCTGACCCACCCCTTCAGTGTGGGCTTTGCTGACAGGGAAGGCCATGAGGAAGCCCCACATCCAGTATTCCCGGGATGTGAAAAGAAAACCACACTAGAGGCTTTCCTTCAGCTAGAGCAAACCCTTGGGTGTTTTTTTGTTTGTTTGTTTGTTTGTTTGCTTGTTTTCCAGCCAAGCACTGACAACAAAGGAATTTGAAAAACAAGTCTTTGAAGAGAAGAGTTCCCACAGCTTCCACCCAGGGTGTGGAGAAGTGACTAGTATTCAAGTCAGTATGACACCCATTTTGTCTATTGTCAAAGATACTTTGCTGACAGGAATACCATATACTTTCTGTGAAAAGAAAAAAAAAAAGATGAGAACCAAACCAGATGGGCACAGAGCCAGCAAAGCCTTTGCACTGTACAGCTCCACCCCACAGGCTAAGGCTGGGGCTTCCGGATGAGGTGCTGGGTGGCCACCAGGACCCTGGGGGAATCGGTTCTCAGTGCCCCAAAGAACATGGCTGGAAGTCAGTTGTCAGGGGTGCGGGGGTGGGGGCAAGTTATCCAAGGGCAGTGGCAGGAAAATGAGTTTATTTGACCCACAGCAATGCTGTAGGGTCAGAAGAACTGTTTTGTCTCTGAGTGCAGTAAAGTCTCTATGTCAACTTATTGAACAGAATGGTTTGTGAGATATTGATCCGATACCCATCTGACAGAAATCAAAAGTCATGATGTTTTGGAGCAGAACTCAGCTTGCATTCTTCCCTGATCCCAACGCCTCTTTCTCAGTTGCTGCACAGATTCTCTGTGGGTTTGTGGATTTTGAGAAAATCTATTTCTAGACCTTCATGGACTCCCTAGTACAATAGGGAGCTTGGCTCTGTCATCTTTGTCTCCTCTACCACTGAAGTTACATGGCTTTGTAACTGGGTATCCAAAACCAGTGTCCCCACAAAAGGTAAGCCAACACAGGAAAGATAGGTTTTTGCTTGTAGATGGACAAGAGGAGATCCTCGCCCAGGAAGCAGGAAAGACACAGAGACTCATCTGGGAGCTGTTACAAAGAACTTAGTGGGAGTTGGGCTGTAGCGCAGCGGGCTAAGCACAGGTGGCGCAAAGCTCAGGGACCGGCGTCAAGATCCCAGTTCGAACCCCTGGCTCCCCACCTGCAGGCAGGTCCCTTCACATGCGGTGAAGCAGGTCTGCAGGTGTCTGTCTTTCTCTCCCCCTCTCTGTCTTCCCCTCCTCTCTCCATTTCTCTCTGTCCCATCCAACAACAACATCAATAATAACTACAACAATAAAACAACAAGGGCAACAAAAGGGAATAAATAAATAAAATTAAAAAATTAAAAAAAAAGAACTTAGTAAAGAAGGTACTTTGGGGAAGATTATATTAGAATAGAGATGGGATTCAAAGTGTTAATTGGCATTATTATTATTATTAGCATTACTATCATTATTATTGCCACCAGGGTTATTACTGGGACTTAGTGTCTACACAATGATCCCAAGACTCCTGGTATTCTCCTTCTTCTTCTCCTTCTCCTTCTCCTTCTCCTTCTCCTCCTTCTTCTTCTTCTAAGAGAGACAGAAAAACTGAGAGAGAGAGAGGGAGAGAAAGGGGAGAGTCACCTGTAGCATTGCTTCATGAAGCTTCCCTCTGCATATGGGATCTGAGAACATAAAACAGGGTTCTTGTGCATGGCAACAGTCTGGCTTTACTGGGTGCACCACCTCCTGGCCTCCCTGGCTCTTAATATAAAAAGTAAAATTTAGAAAAAGTAAAGCAAGTAGTCAGAGCCACTAAAACTGAGCAATCACTTATGGCCTTGGCAGGAAAATCGTAATTTCTAGGTATCACAACAATCCTATGAGACAGGAGATTAATATTCTCTCCATTCCACAGATGGAGAAACAAAATTTTCAGAATCATAAGAAGTTTGCCTAGGCTCACTGGCAAGTCTGGTAATTGAACTGACTGTAGTTTTCTGAGTTGGTGCCTGTGTTTAAAGACACAGGACTAATGAAGATAAAGGAGGCCAGACCACAGGTCAGGAAAGAGAAGGGGGCAGAACAAGGGAAGATACAGCAGCAAAGGAGATTTCAGAGGTGACAGATCTCACGGCAGCCTGGATGGCAGAACACAGGGGAGTCAGTAAGAATAAATTATATATATATATATAATATGACCCTCCCAGACTAAGAGGGTCATATCTGAGCTCATTGCTTGTAGCATTTACTATATGTCCTGCATGCATTTACTTACTACCCCTGAGATTTTTCTAAGAAATAAAACCATCTGCAGGGAAACATAGAAACAGGTTGGGGGTATGGATCCACCTGCCAATGTCCATGTCTGTCAGAGAAGCAATTACAGAAGCCAGAACGCCCACCTTCTGCACCCCAAAAATAATTTTGGCCCATACTCCCAGAGGGGTAAATACTAAGGAAAGATGACCACAGGACTCTGAACTCCATCAGGACCTAGAGAGAGAAGAGGGGGAAAAAAAGAAGAAGTAAAATAGGATGTACCTTTGAAAGCTGATAAAATAGAAAACATTATTACCTTGACATTTATAGATTTATCTACAAAACAAAAATGTGGTAGAATCAGAGAAGGGAAGTATAATGCTCATTCTTACTAGCTTAAATGCACACAGAGATAGCACTCAATGGGGAAAAATGAAGTGTGAGGGCTGGGTGGTCTCACACTAAGTTGTGTGCATGTGTTACCAAGCACAAGGACCTGGCTTCAAGCCCATGGCTGCCATCTGCAAGAGGGAAGCGTCACGAATGTTGGAGCATGTCTGCAGGTGTCTTTCATTCACTACCTCTCTCTATCTCCCCCATCACGATTTCTCTCTTTCCTATCAGATAACAAAAAAACAAAAAACATAAAAGTCAGTAAACTTAAACAATAAAAATGAACACACAGCTGCCCTATGAAATTGTTAGAATGGTTAGCCTCATTTTAAGTAGAAATAGAAGCACGGGGCCCTTGCTCCAGGTCTTGTAAGGTCGATGGGTGGACGCGTTGGGGATGTGAAAAGGACAAACACCTGGGTCTGAAGTCTGGCTTTCCTACTTGCTAGATAGAAGGCCTTTCTGTACTGCAGTTTCCTCACCTACAGACTGAGGATGCCATAATTCCCTCAAGATCTTATGGAAGTTCAATGAGATGAAAAGAAACCACCAGTCCAGGCAGGTTCAATGTCAAGGGCTTGTTCCTTGTCAACCTACCACTCTCCTCTCTAACTCTCCCACAGCAAGAGTCCTTGAGGAAGCTTTTGACTCTCCTTTTTCCAGAAGGGGAACATCATTTTTTTTTTTTCCCCTCAAGGGTTGTACTTAACAAAGTAGTAGTAGGAGTTTCAGTTTCCATTTCCCTTCCCTCAGGGAGCCCGACAGACGCTCCACCCCCCCCCCCCCGCCCCACACCCCCCCCCAGAGAGGCTGAGAGCATTGAGGAAACATCTGGGATTTTCACATGTTGCCCATGACTTTTAAAGAGCGGCACTAAAATGTTCTAGAGACTCCAGTGCTTAAAATAGGCGCCTGCAAGTTCTCCAGTGCCTATAATTGAATAGCAGCTCGGGGTGGGAGGGTAGCTTCAATAACTTTGCATTTTTTTAATTATAGTATTAATTGTGCCTAAGAGTTTCCATTTTCCTTCAGGGCAGTGGCCTCCTCAAGAGCAAAGTGGGGGAAGAGGCAAAAGAGAAAACAAAAGAAGTATTTTTTTTTCCTTCCCCAAAACAACTGCAGTGCAAGGCATGGTCTGTTACCAGGCAGAGAGGGGGTCCATCTGGAGTTGGAGGGATAATCGTCTTCACCCCCCCACCACACCCCCCCAGGGCCTGGGGTTCACAGGAAAAGATCCTCTTACGGTCATCCTGCTATTACAGAGAGCCGATGCCCATAGAAAGGAAAGACTCCTCCTCAGGTTTATGTTTCCATTTGTTCAATGAGGCCATTTGGTGAAATGATTTTTTTTTTTTGCCTCCAGGGTTATTGCTGCTTCCGGAGGCCATTTTTTTCCCCTTTTGTTGCCCTTGTTGTTTATCATTGTTGTTGTGATTATTGTTGTTGTGATTATTGTTGTTGTGATTATTGTTGTTGTTCTTGCTGTCCTTGGATAGGACAGAGAGAAATCGAGAAAGGAGGGAAAGTTAGACACCTGCAGAGCTGCTTCACCACTTGTGAAGGGCCCCCCCCACCCCCTGCAGGTGGGGAACTGGGGGCTTGAACCGGGATCCTCACGCTGGTCCTTGTGCTTCACGCCATGTGTGCTTAACCCCCTGCACTACGTCCGGGGCCCCCGGTGAAATGATTTTTAAGTTCTACCAGCTCAGGCTATGTCATGCTTTCCCAGGGAGGACATTGAGCCTGAGTAAAGAAGGTACCCAGTATACTGTCACCTGTAAAACAAACAAACAAACAAACAAAACAGGCAAGTTTGTGTTTTGGGGAACCAGAGATCCCTGTTGGGAAACACACAGGCATCCAGCTCACTTTCAGGAAAGAAGGGGCCACAGGCCACTCCATGAGCCATGCCCTCCCCCTGTTACTGACACTCCCAGTTTCTCCCTCTTACCTACGACTCATCTGCAGATATCTGGCTAACTCTCAAACCCACACACATCTGGATACCAGATGTGTACAGTATTGCATCCAGCTGTGCATTTGCCAGCTGCAGGAGGTACCATATGCCAATTTCTACACCCAGTGAACATCTGGGTCCACAGGACAACACACTTCCAGCATGACACTAAGAGAGAGGGTCCGCTTAGAAGCAGCCAGTGCCCCAAACTCAGAATGAGTCCAAGTCAAAGCTGGAAACCGGCTTCCAGATAAAACATTCAAGATGGTTTCCCTGAACGGTACTCTGGGAGAGGTGTCCAGCGAGGTGCTCTAGACAGTGAAACCAAGGCAGAAAGGACCCCACTTTGGAGGCAAAAGAGAACCAAGGGTTGATTCCCAAAGCAGATTGGGTGAGCCTAAAGCAAGTCAAGCAGATCCTGCATTCTCTCCCTCTGAGTAAAAACTACAGTCTTTAGCACAGTTTACAGAGACTTAGCTTCTCTTACTGTCAATCTTAATTCCTAAACTCTGCCTCTCATCTAATCTACTTCAAATGACCCTGGCTTTATTGCCTCCTTAGAACACACTGTCTTTCTGTAAGATAACAGGGGTACAATTCCACACAGTTCCCACCACCAGAGTTCCCTGTCCCATCCCCTCCACTGGAAGCTTCCCTATTCTTTATCCCTCTGGGAGTATGGACCAAAGATCTTTATGGGGTGCACAAGGTGGGAGGTCTGGCTTCTGTAATTGCTTCTCCATGGACATGGGTGTTGACAGGTGGATCCATCCTCCAGCCTGTTTCTATCTTTCCCTAGTGGGGCAGGGCTCTGGTGAGGAGAGGTTCTAGGACACACTGCTGAGGTAATCTGCCCAGGAAAGTCAGGTTGGCTTCATGGTAGCTGCAACTTGGTGGCTAAAAAGTGGTAAGATAGAAAGCAGGACAAATTGTTTAATAAAGTTCATTTATTTTTTTAACCAGAGAAATTAACAGTTCTGCTTTAGGATGGGAGGGTGGGTGCACCACCTAGAATTTGGGAGCCTCAGGCAAGAGAGTCACTTTGCATAACCAGGTCTTTGTACTTGCTACTTTTTTATAATGTCCAGCCCTAGCAGGGCCTCTCGGTTCTCTTCCTTTTGCTTCTCATGCTTTCTCACCCCCCACTTCACCAAATCTTCATATTTGTAGGAGCAAGTCACTGCAGGTGGTCAAAGGAGGAATCAGAGGTTGGGGGTTTGGCTCTTTTCCGACTCCATCGGAACCTCAGTCCTGTACTCTGTGCTCTGACTCAGTCTCGGCTTCAGATCCAGTCTTGGTGCTAGAAAGCAGACTAGGCACCATGGGGTGGTCTGACAGCCCCACCCTGTCTCCCCTCCTCCTGCCTGGCTCCTCTCCTCTGCCCGTGAATGAGCTGGGCCACGTTCCAGACACATCCCAGGCAGCAGGCCTGCTCTGTGACACTGTCAAGAAGTGAAGAGTCTCAGGAAAGCCACAGACATAAACAAGATAAAGCCTGTGACCTTCTAGGGCACTTGAGCCTCTGAACCAGAGAACTGGCAACGGCTCAGCCTTGATGCAGATAACAGAGGGCAAGGCGTTCCAGGAGATGTCTTTGGATTTGTCTCTCAGTCCAGCGGGAAAGCAAACATGGCACATCTTTAAGAATCTGGGGGGAGGTGGCGGGGTGTCTGTGGGAGGCCCACCCTGGGGCACAGAGCCAGCCACCTGGCTCTTGCTGACACTTACTGTCCAGGTGTGAGACAAGAGATTTATTTAGTCAGAGTCCATAAGCACTCACCTTACAGCCCTATCTACCTGACACAGACTGGGTTCTAAAAGGAGAGCTGAGATTACAGACCTCTAGCAGCTCATGAGGGCTGAATAAGACAGGAGTGTCAGGGATCCAGATGCAAAACAAAAGAGGAATTAAAGATAGACTTTGGGGCCAGGTGGTGGCATACCTGGGTAAGCCCACACAGTACAGTGTGCAAGGACACGGGTTCAAGCCCCTTGGTCCTCATCTTCAGGGGGAAAGCTTCATGAGTGGTGAAGCAGGGCTGCAGGTGTCTCTCTGTCTCTCTCCCTCTCTGTATTTTCCCCTCCCCACTCAATGTCAGACTCTATCCAATAATAAATAAAAATATTAAAGTAAATAAATAAGTAAAGATAGACTAAGGTTCTGAGGAAAAGGGACAGTGGCTCTGTTTTGGGATCCACAGGGATCCAGAAACATTTCAAGGTGAACCAAGACCCTTTCTGGAGCTGTGAAATCTGGCATGGTTTTGATAGATGGACAAGGCAGAGAAAAAACAAAACAAAACAAAACAAACAACAACAACAAAAACTTCCAAGATAGAGATTGACCTGGGAGTGTAAGGAGGAGAGTGATAGCAGACATAGGCCAGCTCACATGAAGGCTGCAATAGGAGTGATGTTGACATGGGAGAAGGAGTTTGGACTCTTTGTTTGCTTCTTCCTTTTTAAGGTTTTATTTATTTATGAGGAAGACAGGAGGAGAGAGAGAAGGAACCAGACATCAGTACATGTGCTGCTGGGGACTGAACTCAGGACCTCATGTTTTAGAGTCCAGTGGCTTATCCACTGCACCATCTGCCGGGCCGCTGTACTCTTTCCGCAAGAAGGTCAGAGCTGGGGCTGGCCCAGTGGCAGGCAGAAGAGGCGCAGGAACTGATGTGGAAGGGGAGCAGATGGTGGGAGGTTGTGCTGGTTAAGCCAGAGGTGGCGGGGCCTGGCATCTGACATTGGACACAGGGTTTCTGGCAAAGATACACACACCTCACGGGCTAGACAGCGGCTTACCTGGTTGAGCGCACATGTGACAGTGTGCAAGGACTTGGGTTCAAGCCCCTGGTCCCCACCTGCAGGGGGAAAGCTTTAGGAGTGGTGAAGCAGGGCTGCAGGTATCTCTCTGTCTCTCTCCCTTTCTATCTCCCCCTACCTTCTTGATTTCTAGCTGTCTTTATATAATAAATAAGTAAAGATGATACCCAAAGAATCAAAACAGATACACATACCTGTCCACACATTCCTCCAATCCCTAAATGAATGCTGTTTAAAGGTGTCCTTCCATGCAGACACACGTAGACACAGAGGTAACCAGGGGCAGGCTGCACTCTTATAATATGCATCCATCCCCACACAGGTGCACAGGTGTGCTTATTTGCAAACACACCTTCACCCATGCTCACATGCCCTTCCTCTCTCTCTCTCTCTCCCTCTCCCTCTCCCTCTCTCTCTCTCTCTCTCTCTCCCTGTCTCTCTCTCTCTCTCTCTCTCTCTCTCTCTCTCACACACACACACACACACACACACACACACACACACACACACATTCTGGGCCTCTGCTTGCTTAGCTGTTTAATCAGGAGGGAGCCTGCTGGGAACTGCCTTAACAATTCCCGTCGAGGCTGACTATCCAGTGGTCTCCATCTGTGGACCGCAGGGAACAAAGAGGTTACAGCAGAGACAGACTGAGCTGCTTTCTCTGATGACTGAAAGCTTGTCCAAGGGCCAGGCAAGAGGGCACAGGGATGAGACCCTCCAGCATGACTGCATACTTCCTCAGTCCTGTTCCCATCTTTATATCAAATTTGCCTTTTAAGTAAGACATCTAAAAAGCTGTATCATCCAGGGGCCAGGTGGTGATGCAACTGACTGAGCACATGTGTTACAATGCACAAGGACCCAGGTTCGAGCCCCCAATCCCCACCTACAGGGGGGAGAGCTTTGCAAGTGGTGAAGCAGGGCTGCAGGTGTCTCTCTGTCTCTCTCCCTCTCTATCACTCCCTTCCCTCTCAATTTCTGGCTGCCTCTATCCAATAAAGAAATAAAGAAATAAAAATTGTTTTAAGAGACCTTTATCAATGAAAGAAAAAGATGTAGCATTCAAACCAGGTCTGCTCTGAGACTGCAAGGGGTATTATGAAGAACCACCTTGAACAACAAAATTCCCTGAAGTAATTTCAGACAGACAGGAACATGCGGTCCCCTCCTCAGCGGAGATGGGATCTGGCAAGTTCCCCTCAGTTCATGTTTGAGTGCAGCTGCAGGAGAGACCACAGCTGTATGCCCACGGAAAGAGTCTGCAGTTGTTTCCACAGTGGAGTGGTCACCACATTCGCCTCACAGAGAGTCTGAAATTCACTTGAGGTTACAGAGCAGGTTGGTAACAAAGCAAGTGTCCTTCTAGGTTTCTCAGTCTCCCAGCCCAGAGGTCTCCCTAGATCTGGGCAGCATAGGGGATGTGGTGTCCATTTTACATTCTCCACAGAAGATGCTGGAATGAAATCAGTGGGGAGAGAGACTGCTTTGGGAACCCTAGTTCCCAAACCTAGTTCCCCTGAACCTCTTTTTAATTTTATTTATTTAGTATTGGATAGAGACAGTGAGAAATTGAGGGAGGGGGGTAGAGAGGGAAAGAGACAGAGAGATACCTGTAGCCCTGCTTCACCACTCATGAAGCTTTCCCCCTACAGGTGTGTGTGGGGGGACCAGGGGCTTGAACCTGGGTCCTTGTGCACTGTAATATGTGCGCTTAACCAGGTTCACCACCGCCTGGCTCCCTACTCCTGCACTTTTCACCCAACAGGATAGTCAGCATTACTTTTATTTCTCCACCCTCAGTCCCTCTGGGCTACATGACGAAGCAGGGAGAGTCTGGAGGACCATAGCTCTGTGGTGAGCAAATTGGAGTTTTGTGACAAAGTGGTGTCAGTGTCACGGGCTCCTGCTGGGGGCCTCGGGGAGCAGGGCAGCTCAAGGGCAGCTTGCACTGCGGAAAGCCTTAAGCAGATCCACTAAAGCTAAAGGCAAAAGTCAAAATGAGAAACTCCGGGCTTCTCAAGCGAAGGAGAGACCTGGTCCAGTCAGTAGTGCCGACAATCCCAGCCGTGCTGCCTGTGGACCGGTGGTGGTGGTGGTGGTGGTGGTGTGTGGCAGGGGGCGGGGGGAAGGTCGTCAAGTTTCTACGTCTGCTGTGGAGAGAATTAGAAGGCAGCTTGGGAACAGGATGACAAGAGGCAGTGTGCTGGCACTTGAGTGCACCAGGCCACATGCCCTCCTCACTCACTCCTGCCACAAGCCCTTACAGTGCCACCTACAGGCCCATTCTAGAGATGAGCATGCCAGTCCCCCAGCCAGAATTTAACTCGAAATGAGACTTTATGATCACAAAGCCCTTCCTTTGTCCAGTGTTGCTACCAGTGGCTCCTGACAGGAGACTGCTCCTCTCTGCAGGAGGGCTCGAATTGCAAGTTCTAGGCTGCGGAGATGTCACAGTGGTTATGCAAGAGACTGTCATACCTGAGGCTCAGAGGCCCCAGTTTCATTTCCAGCCCCACCACCATCCAGGGGCTGAGCAGAGCACTGGTTAACAAAACAGGGGTGGGGCGGGGAGTGGTGGTGGCACACCTGGTTAAGCGCACACGTTACAGTGCGTAAGGACCCAGGTTCAAGAACGTGCAGGGAGAAAGCTTCACGAGTGGTGAAGCAGGGCTGCAAGTGTTTTTCTGTCTCTCTCCCTTTCAAAAGTCTCCCTCTCCCCTCTCAATTTCTCTCTGTCTCTATCCAGTAATAAATAAATGATTTTTTAAAAGTCAATGACAGGACTTGAAATACTGGATGCACACATGAGAGGAACAGAGTCCTCTTTAAAAAGCCGTAACTTGGTACTTGGGCAGTAGCGCAGCGGGTTATGCGCAGGTGGCACAAAGTGCAAGGACCAGTGTAAGGATCCCGGTTCGAGCCCCCGGCGCCCCACCTCCAGGGAAATCGCTTCACAGGTAGTGAAGCAGGTCTGCAGGGGTCTGTCTTTCTCTTCCCCCTCGGTCTTCCCCTCCTCTCTCCATTTCTCTCTGTCCTATCCAACAATGACATCAATAACAACAATAATAACTACAACAATCAAACAACAAGGTCAACAAAAGGGAATTTTTTTTAAAAAGCCTTAACTTCAGAGCCTAAAACAATGACTTCAGAGCTTTTACACACAGAGAGACAGAGACAGAGAGAGAGAGAGAACCTCACAGTCTTGTTCTTCATGAGTATGCTAAAGAATTATTTGGGGGGATCCAGGCAGTGGTGCAGCAGTTTAAGCTCACATGGTGCAAAGTGCAAGGAACAGCCTAAGGATCCCGATTCAAGCTCCCGGCTCCCCACCTACAGGGGAGTCGCTTCACAGGCGGTGAAGCAGGTCTGCAGATGTCTATCTTTCTCTCCCCCTCTCTGTCTTCCCCTCCTCTCTCCATTTCTCTCTGTCCTATTCAACAACAATAACAATAATAATGACAACAACAACAATGATAAGGGCAAAAAAGGGGAAAAATAGCCTCCAGGAGCAGTGGATTTGAAGTGCAGGCACTGAGCCCCAGCAATAACCCTGCAGGCAGAAAAAAAAAAGAATTATTTTTCACAGAAGAGGGACAGTGGCACAGGCCTTCTGCAGAACAGGCCAAATTATTTGTCAAGTTGGAGGTGGAGGGCCCTCTGACTTAGCTGATGGCAGTGCAATGGCTGGTGGCAGGGGTCAGCGGACATGGAGAGTCACCTCCACTGGTGGGGGGATTAGCTGCTTAACGAGTGTAAATGCAGCTCTTCCACCGTGGATGGCTAACTCACCTGTGCCAGGCTCTTATGAGGGAGTTCACGGTCTAATGAGAAGACAAACATGAAAACAAGGCATCAGACCACAGGAGAGAAATTCCCACATAGACTAGCAAAAGCCAGTATGGCGTCCCCAGATACCTTGGAGGTGGTACAAGCTCTGTTCCCAAGACTCTAGGAAGACCAGCTACAGGAACTACCAACTAGTCTGGCCTTTGAGGATTAAGAGATGTGCTTAGGAATTACCACTTAATTGTCACAGTTTCTTTTTCTTTTCTTTTCTTTTCTTTTTGGACTGGATAGAGAGGAAGAAGAAGAAGCAGAAAAAGGAAACTTGTATCGATGGTGTATGTCCTGTCTGTAGACTGGCCTTTTGATACTTTTTGTACATTTTAATTTTTACAACAGCCCCATGAGATGGACTTTTCAGAGACAGAAAACTTCAGGTTTGAAAATTGATAGATGGAGACTCAGACCCAGCTAAGCGCACACAGTATGAAGCGCAAGGACCTGGGCAAAGATCTGGGTTCGAGCCCCTGACTCCTCACTGGCAGTGGGGTCATTCCACAGGCAGTGAAGCAGGTCTGCAGGTGTCTATGATTCTCAGTCCTTCTCTATCTTCCCCTCTTCTCTCCATCTCTCTCCATCCCGTCCAATAAAATGGAGGGAAAATGGCTACCAGCAGCAAGCCGCAGCAATAACCCCAGAGGGGGGAAAATTTTTTTTTAATGATAGATTGAGTCACTTATTCAAGGTCACATAGGTGGCAAGAACTGTGGCCAGAAACCCACCCAGAGATTCTGTCTCTGCCTCCTTGGCTGGGCCTCTGCTGCTGCTGAGAGGTTTGTGTTAATGCCCCTAGATTTGTGGCTAATTCTACAGTCTAGAATATATTGTTCTTAAGAGTTTTTAATTGTATTTATTCTTTTAATTTTACTAGAGCCTTGCTTATCTCTGACTTACGGTGGGCTAGGGATTGAACCTGACACCCCAGGCACCAACGTCTTTTCCACAACCATTATACTGCATTTTCTGAGACGGAATGATGCTAAGTAGTTAAAGACTTCTCTCACACATGGTATTACTAGATAATCAGCCCTACAAGATCCACTCACCTGTGTCTGAAGCTCTTCCCTTCCTACTAGTGCTGACTCTTGAGCAAGGAAAGGCTTCCTTTGTTCCATTTTCTTCTTCTAGCGTTTGCCCTTCTTCCGTAGCCAGTCAACAGCATCAGGTTGAGCCTGATGTAAAGTTTCGAGACCTCCTTTGAATCTGGAAAGGTGGCAGTCGTTGACTATGTGGGTCATACTCTGTCTGTAGCCGCAGGGGCAGTTCGGGTCATCTCTTTGTTCCATGAAAGGCAGATTCAGGGATAGAATCTGTCTCTTTACTCCCCATCCAGGGCTTTCTACATGACACCGGGCTTGTCTAGATTCCTCCCCTTGTGTATCTCTGGCTCTGTGAGGAGGATCTTGAGGCCCTGGCAGGGTACCTACCGCACCCTTCTGTAAGACAAAATGACCTGGGGACCGGGTGGTGGTGTACTTGGTTGAGTGCACATGTTATAGTGCTCAAGGACCTGGGTTCAAGCCCCTGGTCCCCACCTGCAGGAGGAAAGCTTTGCAAGTGGTAAAGCAGTGTTGTGGGTGTCTTTCTCATTCTATCTCCCCTACCCTCTTCATTTCTGACTCTCTCTATCCAATAAATAAAGATAATAAAATAAACTTTAAAAAATGACCCGTGACATAGACTTGGCATTGAACATACACTTTTGCTTAACGTTGTGAGATCCTGAGTTTCTGTGCTGACCACTTACTTGCTTGTGCCACCTTGGACCATGTCACTCGACTCTTCAGAGCTTAATGATCTGAGAAGCAGAGGATAAGGATGTAAACGTCCCTCACAGAATCCGTGCACAGAGTAACTGGGATAGAGTTTCTGTGTAGACAACATGCTTGCTACCTACAAGGTACTAAACTAATGTGAACTTGCTTTTCTCTACCCTTTGAAAGATCTCATCTCTGTCTAGGACACAGGGATCCTCCATTCCTTGCTCTAGCTTCCTCCAAGGGGAATCCTTACCCTAGAACCCTGTTTCCATATGCAGTCACTTTAATCTTCTCCCAAACAAATGAGCAGAAGCTAACAAATGGAAAACCTCTATGAACAAGTCCCAGATCATAGCTCAGTCCTGCAGACGAGTTATGTACCAGTCTGTGGAGTCAGTATTCAGTCTTCTCTTTCTCCTGAAGCCATGATCTTGAGGCTCAGAGAAGTAAGAAGCTGCCTCTGGTTACTTAGTCTGTTGGGAGCGCAGCTGAGGGCTTGAGGTCTGTCTGCAATCGCAAATTTCTTTGCTCCCCCGAGTGGGCAGATTGGGCAATGAGAGTAGAAGGAACTGGATTCCAGCACCAGTGAATCTGTTTGCTGCACTGTGTCTAATTCTTCCCCTTGAAAGTGGAGAAAAGAGGCCCTTTATTTAGTAACATTGATTTATTTTACCAGAGCTCTGCTTACCTCTGGCTTATGGGAGTGCCAGGCACTGAGTGAGTCTGGGACCACCTTGGAGCCTCAGGCATGAACAAGCCTTTTGTATCAACATGATGCTGACTCCCCACTGGGGTTCAACTCTCTTTTTACTCTGTATGACTACATCAGGGTCCAGGGCCTGTGTATCATCTAGTCAGTGAAATAAACTCAAAGATTTGTCATCTCCTCTAGAAAGTTGTCCTAGAGGACTCTAAGCAGAGTCACATGAACCCTTTCCTGGGCTTGCATAGTCTAGTGTCTAAACATAGTTAGGAGTGTTTCCTTAGTGGAATGTCCCACTCATAGTGCTGCCTCCTAGCAGACTGGGAGCTCTGGTGTGTCTCATTTATCTGTGTACCAGATACTCCATCACAGAATATTTGCTCCGATAGACCTCATCATAAATGCTTTCATGAATAAATAAATGAAGCCAAATGAGAAGATGAGTGAAGAAAGCAAGGAAGGGGAGAAGGGGAGAATGATTGAGTGACTTGGTCAATAAATAAGCTTCGGGTTGTGTTAGGTTGTAGCTTCACATTCCATGATTTAGGAACAAATTATCAGATACTGGACTTGACCCCAGACCACTTCCCCTGACAGGTCAAGTTGCGTGTTGAACCTCACCCCGCCTGTCAGTAGCAAGCTTGCCACACCTGGGACAGGCTGGGAGATGCACGTCAGGGCTGGCTTGTGGGCACACTTGCTGGATTTTCAAGCTTAGCCAGACTGGAGGAAGTGAACGATAACATGCAGTACAGACCTCGGCCAGTGTGCAACTCTGAGTGTGTATTAGCCAGTGTCTGTCTGCTAACCGTGCGCCTCTGCCCTCACCACTGTCTTTGTTGCTGGTATTGTCCTTTGGAAGGATGCATAGCGCTCTTTCTTCTCAAACCACGGGTTAGTATTCTGAAGACTAAGTCAGGAGGCAGTAGCACTGCATCAGGTCTTAAGTTAATAAACTTTGCATCTGTCCAAATTAAGTTTTCTCACTGATTCTCAGGTCTTCCGCATTTTGCCTTCGGCACATTTTCCCCACGTAATGAAGTTGGGGCAGCCTTTGCTGGCCACCGCTGGCTTCAGCGTGCTGCCTGCCCGCCCGGGTGTGACCTCCATGCAGTCACAGCTGTTCCCAGGCACGGTGCTGTGAAGGGGCCCTGAGCTATCTGCCTTCTCCTGGGGGTGGTGTGAGCCCAGTAGATTAACATGATGTCCTTGTAATTCTGCCTCCCAGACACATGTCATCTCCCTTCAACACATTTGGAAGGAGGGCAAGTTCTACTTTGTATGGACCGTCACTTATTTTGAACTAGAAGAAAATAATTTATTTGGTCAAAAGTTGGTTGTTTTTTTTTTTTTTTTTTTTTCCCCATCAAGGACACAAATTTCCATGTTATAATGGGAAACAGGGCTTCTGGATTTCCACAGAGTCTGTCTATATTGGGGAAATTTTGGGCAGAGTTTGTTCCCCAGGTCTTTAAAGGTTAGTCACACAAAATCCTAACAAAGAATTGAGGGGAGAGCATGATTTTCAGGAATTTTAAACTTTATTTAGGAACAATAAGAACATTCACATGTGAGGCCAAGAGAGAAAGAGAATGAGAGAAACAGAAAAACAGAGAGGATCCATTTTACTCATATGTTCACAGGCCCACCTAGGCAGAGAGAGCAAACCTCACCCATGGGTCTAGATTATAAGCATTCAAGCCCCATCTTCACCCTTTGAAGCCACACCCACACCTGTTATGACCCCCATTTCCTGTGCAACAAATTCTTTCCCCCAGGCACACAGATCTGCTCTGCCTGGGGAACATGTGTTCCCCCCTGGTGCAGCAATGTCTGTGTCCCCCTCGGGTTTTCCTGTCCTGTCTTTTTCTTTCTTTCCTTCCTTCCTTCTTTCCTTCCTTCCTTTTTTTCTTTGCTTCTTTCTTTCTTTCTTTCTTTCTTTCTTTCTTTCTTTCTTTCTTTCCTTCCTTCTGTACCAGAGTACTGCTCAGCTCTAATTTATGGTGGTGCAGGGGATTGAACCTGGGACTTTAGAGCCTCAGGCATGAGAGTTTTTTGCATAACTATTATGCTATCTACCCCTGCCCTTTCGTGTCATTTCTGACTTCTACATTTCCCCCTCTAAAAGTATGGTGGATGGAGTAGAAAGAGTAAGGGGCTGTCTTCCTCAGTTTATTTCAGTGGATTAATTCAACTACCAAGAAAATGAACTCAAAAATAATCACTGGGATGATATAAAAGACAAGGTGGCAGTCATCTTCCCTCTCACGTATTTCTGGCAGAGTGTACGAGTGTACCTCCTCTGACTTGAAACCCATTAAAATTCTTTCCACTGTGGAAAGAAACCTTGCAAAGACTCCTTCCGAGACCTGGGCCCTGCCTGTTCCTGTAGGACTTCTTCTAGGCTTGCTCGACTTAAAATCCAACAGTAGTCCTTGGTCTCCTGTGTCGTTCTAGCTCCCCAATACTGGGTCACATGGCTTGGAGTCCCCAGTTGGAAGACAAATCTTATAGCTGACATTTGTAGGAAACTGGAAGGCTCAAGACTTTGAATGAACACACAGAGCAAGGCTTGAGAAGATTACGCCTACAGGGCCCACCATGGAGAGCCCCTAACCTGCTTCAGTTTCTGTGAACCGTTTTCAACAGAGGACAAATTGATGCATCTGAAAGAGACGACCTGTGGACCGACTACTTCTTCAGGCTGCAGGAGCTAATATGGCAAAGGGACTGCTTCAGCCACTCAGACAGTCTCAGCCGGACTCGGAAAAGCAGAAAGAAGGTTAACCGTTGGCTCGGGCTCACCCAGCTAGCAGTGTCAACAGCAACCTTTGAATCCAAGTGTGTCTGACTTCAGAGTAGGCCTTTCTGCTCCATGACTGCCTGGAAGGCTATAGTCAGCTCAGGGCAGCTGAGATCCGACTAGAGGTTGACTTCTCCTAAAGCAGTGGCCAGATGCCCTGACTTCTGCTCTGATCTCCAGATGCCAGAGACCCCAGATGTGTTCCTTCTTCATTCCACAAAGCGTTCCTGACACTCTCTTCTGTGCAGAGAGAAGCTGGATGCCCCACCTCCCATACTGGATGGATCCCATAGGAACTTGATTCAAAAGTCTCACAAGTGGGAAAGAAGATGCAAACTCAATACCTCAGGCTTCCACCCCGAGATGGAGCATCACAGCCATGGCGGCTTGAGCCTCCCGAGTAAGCTAAGGATTGCATTTGTGTTTAATAACAACTTTGATCTCCTTGCCAGCGGCAACGGTCATTGGGAAATCCTGACATAAAGAAGGTATCTGGGAGATAAAGTTCTGCAAGCGATGATTACTAGCACTTAAGTTCTCTTTTTGTTGAAAGGAAGAATCCCAGATTGAACAGTGCATTGAATGGTATGACAAGTGAGTACTTGATCCCTGTCCAGCTGGAGGGGGATTGGACCCATCAGCAGCTTTTTAGCTAAGGACGTCTTTCTATTTCCCGTCTTTGTCTGGGCCTCTCTAGTTCCTCCTTTTACTTCATGTCAGCACTATATAGTAGGTATGCCAAGTGGTTTTGAAATTTAAATTACAGTCTCTTTTTCAGATGTTATTGGAAAGAACATGTAATTTATAACCACGTGTTGGGGGTACAGGATGTTCATGGTCCACTGCCAATTTTTCTTTTGTAAAGTTAATAAAACTTTCATAAAACACTTATACACTTGTATATTTCATGGTAAAGATTTTTTTTTATCTCATAGGCTAATGTAAAGATTTATTAAAACCATTTTTTTGTTAAGAGGAGTGTCAATAGTTTGCAGCTGAGTGTAATTTTGAATCCGTGGAAGATGACGGTCTGATGGAAAATGACAGTAACAGCTTTGTTGATTTAGCACTAAAAATAAAGGCGCCTTTCAAATGAGAGAATGCTCTAATATCCAGAGTGGGGCTAGGACGCACTCAGGCCAATGGAGGCGAGCTGGGGGAGCCGGCCACCAGCTCTCCAACCCCTGGAGAGAGCAAAGCAGGACTGGATGGAGCCCAGGTGGGAGGGGGAGCATAGGCCCTCAGGGATTAGCTGACAGGAAGGCTCTTGTTAGGGCAAGAGGGAGGAGACAGGAGGAGTGTCTAGAGCCTATATTTCCTTTTGTAGAAGAAAACTCCCAACATCTTCCTTCCTGTACCCACAACTACTCCTACCCCTTCTAGTCTTCCCTGGGACTTGGTTCTTTCCTAATGGTCAAGGGTTACAGGACAAGAACTAGCTCCCTGCAGCACACCCAACCCATCTCCTTCTACCTTTAGCAAGTTGCAGCCACCACAACCTGGATCCTATTAAAAGATCATTTTTAGGAATCTTCTGTAACTTTTCCCATAGCCTGGAAGAGTCTTTTCTGATGTTTTAATATAATTTTTCATTTCATTGCATGAATTTTTATTTATTTATTTATTTATTTTTGCTTCTAGGGTGTATTTTCCTGCTTGGGGGTTAAACATTGGGTTGGATACAGAATTCAGTGACTTGGAGGCATGAAGTGGCCTCACAGAGGTTCAGTTTTCTTGTGAAATGCGGAAGATAACTCCTTACCTCCATGCTCCTCTATGAGACCATTCTGAAAAATGCAGCTTGCAAAGCATATAAATGAGTTTTGCAAAATGCAGGCAGTAGATACAGAAACTCTTGATATTCCAGGCTGGATCTGAGGTTCTTTAAAAGAGGTGGAAGAGGAAGGCAAAGTGCTTGCATGAAGACCCTCATTTCCAGGGCTGAGCAGGCGGTGGCACACCTGGTTAAGCGCACATAGCACTGAGCACAAGGGCCTGTGCAAGGATCCAGTTTCGAGCCCTGCCCCACCCTGCTCCCCACCTGCAGAGGGGTGGGGAGGGGGGAAGCTTCACAAGTAGTGAAGCAGGTCTGCAGGTGTCTCTCTGTCTCTCTTCCTCTCTATCCCCCCCCTCTCTTAATTTCTCTCTGTCTTGTCCAATAAGATAAAAAAAAAATGGCTGCCAGGAGCAGTGGATTCATAGTGCTGGCACCGAGTCCCAGTGATACCCCTAGAGGCAAAATAAAAAATAAATAAACAAACAAATAAATAAATAATCTCAATACCCTCAAATACTGAAAGAGGTTACATTTAATAGATCCATAAATTTAATGGTAAATAAATTTCAAGGGATCACTACCGTGGGTCACAGATATTTCCATCAGTCTGTCCTGTGATGCTCATTTTATAGATGGTGAAGGAGCAGCTATGGGAGGCAAGCAGGTCAGCCAAGATGGCAAAACTAGTGAGAGCACCAAGTGTAGGTGCCGAGCTTGCCTTATCCACGCCCCACTGCTCATGAGTGGTTCCCCTATGCTGAGCATCATTCTTAGCACGGGACCCCATCCTCCCTCTTAATCCCCAGGCTACCTACACAGATTCACTACTACCTTCCTGAAAAGTGAGATCCGTCCCACAGAAGCGCATACTTAAAAAAAAGCCAGTGGCTTACTTTCCCTGAGGGACGAACTGTCTTAGAGTTACAAACACCCCACTGGCAGAACCAGTGCACCCCTGAAGAACAAACAAAGAAGGTTGGACTGACTGCCTTGGCTGGGGGTCTTGGCCACTTCTCCCCAAGGTGTGGGTGAGCTCCAAGCTTTGGTTCAGGAACTTTGTCTTTTCTCCCCTAGGGGTCTCTTCCCTGTCTCTCTTTCTCTCAGTGTTCTATCTCTCCCTCACAACTCTGCTCGATTTGGTCTTTCTCCTCTCGTTCTGTCTACCCTGCTGCATTTGTCTCCATTGCTCTCTTCTCTGCTAAGCAGGTGCTGTGCAGTGGGATTCCTTCTTGTGTCTGTGTCTGAGACAGAGGCTGGCCATGATCCTGACTTCTGGTTCCAGGTCCCTTTGCTCCAGCTCAAGTCACCTCTCCTCCTACTCACCAGGGGACTTAATGTCTTGATGACATTTCCAACTAGATGTCATTTCTTCCCCATTCCTGACCCCTCTGACTAGATCCAGCCACCTCCCTGTACACTTACCATCGCGTCATCTCATGCTTTCCCTTACTTCTTGTACTGGCTGTTCATATTGACGTAAAAAACTAGACTGTGAACACAGTCGTATTGTTTCCTTTGCTGCGTCTCCATCCAGCATGGTACCACACATGGATCCATTTGCAATCTGTACTTATTCTATCTCTGTCACACACACACACACACACACACACACACACACACACACACACACACACACACACACAGAGTCAAGTTAGTGGAGACTCAGGTGACAACCCACCTTTGTGCTTCTGAAGGAGAAGAAAAGTTCCAGATGACAGGAAGTAAGTGGGGTGGGGGGAGCTCACGGCCTAAACCCTTCCACGTCTCGACGACTAACTGTGAAATGTGAAGGCAGAGGATGCTCTTAGTCCTTGAGAGGAAACGTAGAAGAAAGGGGCTGAAGATCATTCACCAGGTTGGGTACAGACATTGCCATGTATGTGACACCACATGGGAATGCCACAGCACTGAAGGGAGCTCTGGTGCCATGGTCTGTCTGTCTGTCTATCTCTTCCTTCCCACCCCAAGTAAAATGGAGCAATGGAGTTGAGCATAGCCCTGGTAATAGAAGAGAGAGAGAGAGAGAGAGAGAGAGAGAAAGGAAGGAAGAGAGAAAGAAGGAAGGAAGGAAGGAGAAAAGAAAGAAAGAGTGGCCAGGTAGTGGCACACCTGGTTGAGTGCACGTGTTGCAATGTGCAAGGACCCAGGTTCAAGCCCCCGCTTCCCACCTTCAGGGGGAAAGCTTTGCAAATGGTGAAGCAGGGTTGCAGGTCTCTTTCTGTCTATTCCCTCTATGTCGCCCCCTTCCTCTCAATTTCTTACTGTTTCTATCCAATAAATAAATATAATAAAAAAATTTAAAAATAAAAAAGGAAGAGAGAGAGAGGGATAGGGACCAGGTGGTGGCACACCTGGTTAAGCGCAGACATTACAGTACACAAGGACCCAGGTTCAAGTCCCTGGCCCCCACCTGGAAAAGGAAAACTTCATGATTGGGGAAGCAGGGATGCAGGTGTCTCTCTGTCTCTCTGTCTACACATGTCTTCTTAATTTCTCTCTGTCTCTATCCAGTAATAAACTTAAAAATAAAAAAGAAAGGAAGAGGGAGACAAATAGAGAAGGGAGGAAAAGAGAAAGAGATTTTAGAAACGAAATTGGACTAGCAGTCCCAGAGCAGTGAAGGGAAGACTCCATATGTAATTTCTTTGTTTTTTTTAATATTTATTTATTTATGTATTCCCTTTTGTTGCCCTTGTTTTATTGTTGTAGTTATTGTTGTTGTTCTTGATGTTGTCGTTGTTGGATAGGACAGAGAGAAATGGAGAGAGGAGGGGAAGACAGAGAGGGGGAGAGAAAGACAGACACCTGCAGACCTGCTTCACCGCCTGTGAAGCGACTCCCCTGCAGGTGGGGAGCTGGGGGCTCAAACTGAGATCCTTATGTCGGTCCTTGTGCTTTGCGCCACCTGCGCTTAACCCACTGCGCCACCGCCCGACTCCCTCCATAAGCAATTTCTATCGCAGTCTCTCTGGACGGAGACCAAGTAGGTAAGACCAGTGAGCTCATCCAGAACTAGAGTCTGCGGTGTGGGTATGGGAGTTTCCTTTCTAAGGCTCTCCTTCTCCATATCAGAACTGGGGGAAAGTTGTGATTCAACTGAACACAACTTTCCATGTGCACCTGTGTCCTCATTGCTGTTGATTTCATAGCCATTGTTGTCTCTAGATGGAGCAGTTCTGCCCACCCAGAAAGTGCTGAGCTAAAGTCTGAGGGAGCAGCCATAGGTAGTGAACAACAGTGGCTTGGTCCCTTGTCTGGGCACCAAACCTTCAGTACCTGCTTCCAGTGCCCCCGGATCCAGGTCCCGTGAGTGGGCTCAGCCAGAAACTTCTGAAACGCAGCCTATATAGCAGGACAGGGTTGGCCAGGATGCAGGGACCACCTGTCACTCTTTAGTCAGCTGAGGACAGTACAGGTTCTGCCCCCTCACCTCTTCACATTGGGAAAAAATAGCCAAGCTCTCTCTGTCTGCAGCACGATTATAATCAAAGCCAGATTTATGAGTATCTTCTCAGGGACCCTTGCCCAGAAGGGCTCTGCTCTTGGTTTTACATCCTGAGAGAGAAATTCACAATGTTTTTTGTGCTTTAGACAAAGGGCTAGTGTTTTCATTTTGGACTGTGCTGGGCCTTACATGTTAGATAGGAGGGGTCCTCATTAGAAAGTAAGTATTTAGTACAAGAGTGAGGATTGGGGCAATGAATGATGGCAGGCTGCTCCTGGCACACACCAAGGAGCCAATATTAAGGGTTATTATTTTATTATTATATTACAACTGTCCCCTGGGTTATTATCATTGTCTCTTGGTCTACGCTCCTAAGTACTTTTTGTCACTCTCACTTTCTGGCAGTGGTCGGTGAAAAAAAAAAAAAACCAAAACAAAACTACTCTAGACTCCAAAGACAGTCAAGGATAAGGTATCTTTCATCCTCAGATCAAAGTCAGGCTAAGCACCAGAGATGGTCACTCATCTGGCAGAGCATTTCTCCAGGAATGTGTGAAGTGAGGGGTAAAGCAGGTCCTGGTGGGGAGAAGGCCAGGGGTCTCTCCTCGGGCCTCTCTGATGGCCTCTGGTTCTTCTAACAGGGAGACCATGGCCAGGGCTGACTGTCCACTCAATTATGATTCCTCCCTAACCTCTGTCTCGATTCAAGTGCTGGAGTGCCTCTGTCCAATTTGTCCCAAGACTGTCCTCTGTCCCTTTGGGTGTTCTCTCAGAACAGAACCCCCAACTGAAAAGAGATATTTCCTTCCTTCCTTCCTTCCTTCCTTCCTTCCTTCCTTCCTTCCTTCCTTCCTTCTTTCCTTCTTTCCTCTTTCCTTCTTCCTTCCTCTTTCTTTCTTTCTTTCTTTCTTTCTTTCTTTCTTTCTTTCCTTCTTTCTTTTAATTTATCTATTGGATAGAGATACCCAGAAATTGAGGGGAAAGGGGAAAGAGAGAGAGGGAGAGAGAGAGAGACCTATAGCACAGCTTCACCACTTATGAAGCTTCCCCCTATAGATGGGGACCAGGGGCTTGAACTCAGGTCTTTGTGCATTGTAACATGGGCATTCAGCCAGTTCTGCCACTGCCCATCTCCCAAAGGAGGTATTTTTCTATTATGTTCAACCAAAAAGCTATTTTAAACCAATCTCTATATTCACAATGGCTGGCGGAATGGTATCACCCTTTGAGTTCCTCACACAATCCTAGGTATTCTTGCAGAGAGAGAAGGGCCAGGAGAATCAAAGAGGTCTCTCCAACCCCAGCGTAGCCAAAGAGATGTAGCAGGGAGCCGCAGAGATGGGCTTGGACAAGGGCCTCTGAGACACAGTTCATGGCTCTTTCTTCCTGCTGCATAATGTTGTCACTATTGGGAGACCCTCCTTCTCCAAACACTGAGTACAACAATCCCATTGAATGCGCTGCCGATGATAAAACTCTGTACGGACAAATAACAACAGTGACAACACTGCATGTAGAGGCAAGGCAGTCTGTGTAGGGGAAGAAAGAGAGAAATAAATGAAATTAACAGTGGGAGACAAAAACAGAGGAAAACCCAGCAATTAGATTAATCATAGACTTCCAGGAAATTGGCCCAAATTTCTTTAAAATCTTGTTGATTGTTATTCAGATTGAAGGGTTCCCTCAGTGAGATTAGCCAGAGCCCACCAAGCTTGCATGCCAATCTGCAGAGTCCTCCAGGCAGGCTGCTCAGACCCCAGGGCCCGTGTCCCCGGTTCCAGCCATCACACGTGCAGGTGTGAGGTCCAGTGGGCAGAGTGTAGCCCTGGGGCTCTGGAGACTCCAGCCTGCTCCCTTTGGAAGTTTGCACAAACAAATCCAATACTATTCTATACCTCAGTCTCCACATCCATTAAATTGTCCAGCTCTACCCACCCTCCCTAAGCCAGCGGGTTTTAAGAAGATGAGGAGAGAAGCTAGGTGTGAACATTCACGGATTGGCCAAGAGTGCTATACAAGCAAAAACATGTCATTCTCAGCATTTTCTAGAGTCAGAAAGAAGGTTAGGTAAGCACTGGGATAGAGGGACTCCAACGTCAAACGAGAAGGGGTAGATTTCTCCAAAAGTTTCCAAAGCCTTCAGACTCACTACAACCCTTAGCACCTGGTTCCAAAGCCTTCAGACTCACTACAACCCTTAGCACCTGGTTCCAAAGCCTTCAGACTCACTACAACCCTTAGCACCTGTTGACCCAAATAGTCCTCCCTCTTATATGATCTGCATGTAAAACAAAACTGGGTGGCCTAGCTCTGGCTTTATTACTGCTCAGATCATTAGTATCTCGGCTTCAGAATGGCCCTGTGTTGCCAGAGGGATGTCAGAGGTTTCAAATGCCTGGAAGTTGTCCTTCAGCCAGGGTGAAATAGTCCAAGGAGAGAAATAGCCGGGTTTGGTTTGAAGAATTGAGTGTTTGAGCTCCTCTTATAATGAAACACTTCAGATATGACTGTTTTTGGACTTGAGGTAAAAAAAAAAAAAATGTGTGTGTGTGTGTGTGTGTGTGTGTGTGTGTGTGTGTGTGTGCACAGTCTCACCCATAGACAGAAGTTGAAGAATGCTGCCATGACACCAGCTTGACTTCCCTGGCAGACGACCTCACCACCTATGAAGCGACTGCCCTGCAGGTGGGGATCCAGGGGCTCAAACCAGGATCCTTATGCTGGTCCTTGTGCTTTGAGCCATGTGCTTAACCCACTGCGCTACTGCCCAGCCCCCTAGAATTGATTCTTTCAATATATGCTTGGAGGGGCTTGTATAAGGTAGGGTCTACTGGGAAAAGATGTAAGCAGAGAGATTGATTTTACGTAACTGACTGGAAGCTAACAAAAACATAATCTTCTGGTGAAGGCAGCAGACTAGACATCCAGGGGAGGAAGTGGTTCTGCAGTGTGATTCCCTCTGCCCTGGGGCCCCAGCCTCTATTTTTTCTTAAGGTTTTCAAATGATAATATGAGGCTCACCCACAGTGTCGGGGTAATTTGCTGTCCTCAAAGTCCACCAATTCATCTCATCTAAAAATGTATCTTTTTATTTTATTTACTTATTTTTGCCTCCAGGGTTATTTCTGGGGCTTGGTACCAGCACTATGAATCCTGGCAGCCATTTTTTTTTTCCATTTTATTGGATAGGACAGAGAGAAATTGAGAGAGGAGGGGGGAGACAGAGAGGGAGAGAGAAAGAGGCACCTGCAGACCTGCTTCACTGCTTGTGAAATGTCCGCACTGCAGGTGGAGAGCGTGGGCTCGAACCCGGATCCTTACAGGGATCTTTGAGCTTTGTACTATGTGCGCTTAACTGGGTACACCATCACCTGGCCGCCTAAAAAAAGTGCCTTTACAGTGCTATGTAGACTTATGCTTGAACAACTATCTGGGTACTGTGACCTGGTCTAATTGACACAAAGACTAATCACACCAGGGGCCACGTTCCTCCTGACCTTAAAGTGCAGGTGAGGTGTCTCTACAGCTTCGCCCTCTGTGGCTCTGTGCCTACTATGGCTGTGGTGGTGCCACAGAACTATCTCAGGTCTCACCGTAGGGCGTGAGGCTGTCGGCAGAGGTAAAGGAGGAAGCCTGGACAGAATGTATCCAAAGATTCCACTGTGTCCTAAACCCTTCCTCAACCAAAATAAGCTCATTTATTCCACGTTGCAGTGGAAGCTCCCATGTCCTCTATATTTATGGGGAAACTTCCTACAGGAGATTTGTCCAGCAAATAGAAATCACTTAGCAGGAATATGTAGGTCTCCTTAACAGAGTCCTGGAAGAAAACTGAACTGGATTAAAACAAAATTTTCAGACAAAAAAAAAAAAATTCAGGAGTTGGGCGGTAGTGCAAGTGCAGGGACCGGCTGAAGGATCTCGGTTCGAGTCCCGGGCTCCCCACCTGCAGGGGAGTCGCTTCACAGAAGGTGAAGCAGGTCTGCAGGTGTCTATCTTTCTCTCCTCGTCTCTGTCTTCCCCTCTTCTCTCCATTTTTCTCTGTCCTATCCAACAACGACATCAATAAGAACAATAAAACAACAAGGGCAACAAAAGGGAATAAATACATAAAAAAATAAATATTTTTAAAAAATCTCCTTTCTTGATACCAGGAGCCCATTAGAACTGCCCTTCCCTTTGGGTGGGAGAAACTCTAAGCAGATGATCAGTGGAGGGGTTAATTTACTGTGGTGCTAGATTGCCAATGCTGAGGCTGTCTTGGGGGAGAAGCAGCGAGGGAAGGAGTCTTTGATCCTCAGTTCAGCCAACTTCTTGCGGTAACTTGAACGGGAGATCAAACATCAACAGCAGTGCAGACTCTGGGCTCTGTCCAGGGCTATAAGAATCCAATATTCCAACAATCATCCAGTTTGACAGAAGTCAACCCAGGAAGCTCACCAAGGAAAAGGCTTGAGGAAGCAGAGGACTAAAGCCAGGACATGTGAGGGAGGCAGACACTCCTGGCCTTTCTTCATTGGAATACTCCTCCTGTGTACTTTTTTTTTTTTTTTGCCTCCAGGGTTATCACTGGGATTCAGTGCCTGTGATCCGAATCCACCGCTCCTAGAGGCCTTTTTTTTCCCATTTTTGTTGTACTTGTTGTTATTATTGTTATTGTTACACCCGCAGACCTGCTTCACCACTTGTGAAGCGACCCCCTTGCAGGTGGGGAACTGGGGGTTGAACCGGGATCCTTGTGCCAGTCCTTGCGCTTTGTGCCACGTGTGCTTAACTCATGGTGCTACCACCTGGCCTCCCTCCTGTGGCACTTCTGTCCACAAACAGCGAGTCTTTGTAACCAAGCTCAAAAGAAAATAAAGATGAATTTGAATAATTGTCTGCCTTTCTGGGCTCAGCTACCAAGTTCAAGGGTCTGATGTTGTTAATTCTTTTTTATTGAAATTTTTTGGTGTTGTTTTTGTTTATTTATTGGATAGAAAGAGCCAGAAATTGAAAGGAGGGTGAGATTGAGAGGGAGAGTGACAGAGAGACACCTGCAGCCCTGCCTCACCACTCACAGAGCTTTCCCCCTGCAGGCTGGGTGTGATGTTGATCATTCACTAGGTACTGGTACAGTCTCAGCCCAGACGGGGCCAGGAATCACACTAACTCTTGTGTCTAGAATACCTGCCTGCGACAGTGACCGTCTAGTCCTTCACATCCATGCAGCAGCTGGCCGTTGCTAACGTGCGCTCACGCTCAGCTCATTTATCCTGCGTCAGGGGTGGTGGGGGCAGAGAGTTTCTGTGTGCTCCAGGAGGCAAGATTGATTACTGAATGCCTCTACATCCCAGTCGAACTCCAAGAGTCCAGCCATAAGCAGTATACAGAGCAATGTCATCAGGGAGTCCAGCAACCCTACATGTGTGGTCACTTACAGCTGCTAAAAATGCAAACTCTCCTTACAGTCACTGGAATATAGCCGACCGCACTGGTATTGGCAGAGAGTGGGGCATTTGTCAGAGTAGACCAGCCCCTCTGACAAAGATCTGAGCATTCAGACTGGAACCACTTTATCTTGGCACACCCGGGCCGATTACACAGGGTAGATTCTGTGGAAAAGCACTACCTTGGGACACCATCTCTAGTCACAAACTTGTGACCTGCTCCTCAGTCCACCTTGCAAGTATCCTGATTGCTTGGCTAAGATACTGGCAGAGACTCCATGTCTTTCCTCCCCCATAAAATCCCCCCCTGCATTTTCCTCTTTAAGATATACTTTTGGGAAGCAATTACAGAAGCCAGACCTCCCACCGTCTGCATCCCATAATGACCCTGGGTCCATACTCCCAGAGGGATAGAGAATAGGGAAGCTATCAGGGGAGGGGATGAGATACAGAGTTCTGGTGGTGGGAATTGTGTGGAGTTGTACCCCTCTTATCCTATGGTTTTTTGTTGGTGTTTCCCTTTTATAAACATTTTTTTTAAAAAAGATGTACTTTTGGGGCTAGGTTGGGCATGTACACTACAGTGAACAAGGACCCCAGTTCAAGCCCCCTCTCCCTCCATTCCTACCTACAGGTGGGAAGCTTCACAAGTGGTAAAAATCGTTCTATCTCCCCCTTCCCTCTCAATGTCTGTCTCTACCCAAAGTAAATATGTAAATAGCTTTTTAAAAAGATAACACCCTTACAGACTGACTTATTGTCCATGTCAGCCACAACCTAACCACCCTGCTTTTTGGTTTCAGGATCTTATCTTTAATTTAGTCTAGCCTTAAAGATGCTATGTGCCATATACATGTCAGTCTTTTGTGGGGAAGAGGGCAATTTTTTTTAAATAAAAGCACCACAGATCCACAGTTTGATGTGGTCCACTGCAAAGCCAGCAAGGATAGACAACAATTATCTCCGGAGAGACACCAGGGCACGCTCAACATACAGGTAGCAGGCAAGCCAGTCCACCCATCATGAGGTGAGCTGATATGGTTAATCCTTAGAGGTGATAACAGATAGACTCTTCTATAGGAGCAGAGAGGCCATCAAGGAGGACTACCATGAACACGCCTGGGCCTAGTTGTTGTGATGGAGCCATCCCAGGTACTGCTGTAGGAGGCTGCAGATAACACACTGAACAATGCACTAATCGCATGTAAGGTGGTTAAGGTCATCTCTTGCTAAGGGAAGTCCCAGAGATTAATTCTATAGACTCTTGCCATGTAATGCCAATGTTCGTGACACATAATGGTCTCTAGAAAAGGTGACACACCTTCTTAGCATGAGATTCCTCAGTCTGGTGTCCACTTCTCCCTATACCAGTATAACTGACAGAAAAGCATCTTTAAAGGACAGGCATCATTGTGCTCACCTGCTTTAAAGGTAAATAAAAAATTGTAGACTGTATTGAGAGGACCGGAGTTCTAGATCCACTGACTACAAATGGGATGGTCTCGGCCAACTCGACTTTCTTATTTTCCTTCTTTGTCCAGAGGGTATGCTGATAGTCTTCTCACAAAATTCCTTGTGAAAATTAAACATAAAGAGCCTGGCACGCTTTGTAGTTCAGGGTCAAAACTTTAAAAATGCTTCCTTTCTTTCCTGTTTTCTAAGGTTGGTAGATATTCTAGAATGCAGGAACTGGACAATAAGAGGTCATCTCATCCACGTTTACTAATTTTACTGATTTGGAAGCTGAAGTACATACAGCTTGGAACTAATCTGGTTACCAATTATCGCAACAACCCGACAGTAATATTGAGGCAGAATTAGCACTGCTTACATTTAACTACTCAGACTGTGCTGATGAGACCAGTTGTTCTTTGAGCTCTATCATCCAAAAAACAAGGATTACGTTGTCCTAGCAGGACTAATGTGAGGTTTAAATTAGAGGGTGGAAGTGGAAGTATTACTCATTCGGTTAAATTTTAGTATTGTTTAAAAGCTATAACCTGGGAGTTGGGCAGTAGCACAGCGGGTTAAGCACAGGTGGCGCAAAACTCAAGGACCTGCGTAAAGATCCCGGCTCCCCACCTGTAGGGGAGTCACTTCACAGGTGGTGAAGCAGGTCTACAGGTGTCTCTCTTTCTCTCCCCCTCTCTATGTTTCCCTTCTCTCTCCATTTCTCTCTATCCTGTCCAGCAACAACATCAACAACAACTATAATAATAACCACACAGTGATAAAAACAAGGACAACAACAAAAAAAAGGAAAATAAATAAATAAATAAAATAAAAATATTAAAAAAGAAAAGATCTCTGGGGCAGGGGAGATCACATAATGATTATATAAGAAGGCTTTCATGCCTGGGGTTCCACAGTTCCAGGTTCCGTGTCCCCTGCCCCAAACCACTATAAATCCTTTGGAATGAGTGTAATGTATCACAACTTGTTCCGCAGCTAAATAAAGGACTCAGCTTTGTAAAAGGCATAACAAAAGTAATTCCATTGTGAGGTTGACTCTTTTTGGGGTGAACACTTGGAGATTATTGACATATATAAAGTGTTTGGAGTAATATACCTGGTGTAGATTGAATGTCTATGAGGCATTTATTTTTACTGTTTCATTCTTCCCTCCTTTCTTTCCTCCTTGTCCTCCTCTTTCCCACTGTCTTCATAGCACAGAGGACCTGTCCCTGATAACACCATCCATTTGGAAGTCTCAATGCTGAGACCACAGATCTGCTCTCAGTATCAAAAGAGTTAAGATCCTTTCAAAACCAAATGTCTAAGCCACATGCTGCTCCCTCCCCTTTGCAGAGACCAAGGCCTGGATCATTTCTTAATGTAACTACTTCAGGAAATTTGTCACGCTAATAATGTTAATATGCCTTATTTCGACACTGCTCACGCCCTAAGCTCTCAATCACTTCAAAACACAGTGATTGAAATTTTTCAAAAGTCTTTGATTTGGAAGTTGTTATGTAGAACACTATTCAAGTATAAATATGGCAGTGAGTTAAGGCGGCTGGAGCAATCCAAATGTTTAAGCTTGTTGCAAATAATTATCAATCTTTCTGCTCTGCATTTTCAGCGCCCCCCTTCAGCTGAAGGAGTGGCTCTTGCCGAGGGCTGGAGCACACTGTTGAGGCTGCCGAGTGCCTCTCTGTTCCCCACACTGTGTCTCCTTGCCGTGATCATGTTACTAAATTTTTAATGGCTTGTGGTGCTCCTGGTATCAGACTAGGGTCATGGAGAGAACTGGTCACCCTGGAATCAGAAGCTTGTTCTAAGTCTGTCTCAATTCAGGCTGACTCTTGTGAAGTCACAGCTCTGTGAGTGTACAGCCAAGGGGACAGTGAGCGGTATGTCACTATCTCACAGGCACCGGTTCAGATGTCCACATGGGGGCTTCTGCTTGGAATCTGCCTTGGAATCCTGGGCTCCAGGAAGAATGTGTGACACGCTTCCAGTTCGGTATAGCTTTTCTACATCATTTTTCTTCTCAGATCTATTTTATTAGCTATTTAATAAAGATTAACAAGATTGTAAAATAACAGGGTAACAATTCCATACAGTTCCCAGCACCAGAGGCTGTTGGTCATTACGCCAGATCTGCTGCATTACTTGATGTTGTGGTCTATTTACATAATCACTGTTTTGCCTGAGACCCGCCCTGCCTGCAGGGCACTGGTTTAATCCCCACTGGTTTCTTGGCAACAGCTGAAGACCCACCTTGCCTGCAGGGCATTAGTTTAATCCCCACTGGTTAGATGGAAGCTTTCCTTCTCTCCACCCACTCTCCTATGCATATCCTTTTCCGACCTACCACTTCCACCTCGGAAGATATAAATGCAGATGAATAAAGCAAACATGGTATTGCGTTCCCACTCAGCCATGAGTTCCTAGTCGTCTCTCTCCCACCTGTGAAGCTAGCCTGGCAAGAGGCTTCATATCCCATTCCTTCCACTGGAAGCTTCACTCTTCTTCTTCTTCTTCTTCTTCTTCTTCTTCTTCTTCTTCTTCTTCTTCTTCTTCTTCTTCTTCTTCTTCTTCTTCTTCTTCTTCTTCTTCTCCTTCTCCTCCTCCTCCTTCTCCTTCTCCTTCTCCTTCTCCTTCTCCTTCTCCTTCTCCTTCTCCTTCTTCTTCTTCTTCTTCTTCTTTTTCTTTTTTCTGGAGCACTACTCAGCTCTGGCATATGGTGGTACAGAGGATTGAACCTAGGACTTTGGAGCCTCAGTCATGAGAATCTTTTTGCAGACCATTATGCTATCTACCCCTTCCCAATGCCCTGTTCTTTATCCCTTTCTGGGAATATGGACCAACATTTGGGGGGGGGTGCAGAAGGTGGAAGGTCTGGTGTCTTTAATTGCATCTTTGTTGAACATGGACATTGGCAGATGAGTCCATACCCCCAGCCTGTTTCTATGTTTCTCTAGTGAAGCAGGGCTCTGGAGAGGTGAGGTTCCAGGACACATTGGTGAGGTCTTCTGCCCAAGGTAAATCAGGTTGGCATCATGGTAGCATCTGCAACTTGGTGGCCAAAAGGTGGTAAGATATAAAGCAAATTATTTAATAAACAGAAACCCAAGGGTGGGAATAGAGCAGATAGAATTAGGGGTCTTAGTGTTGGGAAGAAGCTGGGAAGTCTACACTAGGTGTGTTCCAAGGGTCCCATGACTTCAGCAGTGTTTGCCTGAGCCCTGTTCAGCTCCACTTCTTATCTTGCTCCAGACATAGCTCTCCACAAATTGGGCATGGATTAGGATCACCCTCCTGGAGGTTTCCTCCTGTCTCTGTCACGGTGAATAGCCCATACTTCCTTCTTCCTGGGGCTCCTCAGACATGGGGGTGAGAGGCAGCCCTGCATCCTCCTAGCCATAACCAACTAGCCATGCAGCTGGGAGCATGAGTTGGTAAATGACAGGAGGGCCACCCTGGACCCTTTCAAAGGAAAAGAGAAGCTTATGGCTGAGCACATGTATTCTTCCTTTCTCTTGCAACTTCTCAACAGCTTCTGCCTCACAGTGTTTCCAGGGCAGCTCTGGAATTATTCTCACCTAGGAGGCTTAGACTGGAGAAAAATCCCAAATTTCCCCAAGAAATGAACTTGGAAGGAACAGAGTATGTGGATCCCTAAGAACCAAAGGGATGGAGCTAATGATACATCAGAACAGAAGGACAGGGTGACCCAGTTGCTGAGTACAGAATGACCAGGGGGCAGTGCTACCTTAGCAGAGAGCATCTGCTTGACACAGTTCGTTTCAGCATAAAAAAAAAAAAAAAACCCAGCAAACAAAACTAGTGCCTTGCAATCAGTTCTGATGGCCCAGCTACCACAGCATGGAGGAGCAGGGGCCTGGGTAGACTGAGATCCATAAACATGACCAATTGGGATGGAAGCTGCAGCGATGCAGTTGTGTCCACATGAATGGACCAAGGTCCAGTTTCCTCAACATGGAAGAAACAGAGCACAAGGCATCAAGAGAGACGATGGTCATTATCTCCCCGGCCTCCTCTGCCCCACAAGTGTACTGTTCTTACTCATGGAGAACATTAGTCTGAGACTCCGATAACCTTAGCTAAGGCCCCACTCTGCCTCTGCACTGTCTGCGTGACCTGACCCATCCAGAGATGTGTGTGAGGAACACTTGTGTGAAAATAAAACATGACACTGTGAAGAGCAATGTCATCCATATTATTATATGATTTTTTTATTTTACTTTATAAATTTTACTTGTGATTTTTTCATTTTTTCCATTTCTATTTATTTTTTTTTTAACTTTTATTAGTGATTTCATAATGGTTAGCAAGATTATAAGATAACAAATGTACAATTCCACACAGTTCCGTGTTCCATCCTCTCCACTGGAATCTTCTCTATTCCTTATCCCTCTAGGAATATGGACCAGAATTCTTTATGGGGTGCAGAAGGTGGAAGGTCTGGTTTCTGTAGTTGCTTCTCTGCTAGACATAGGCATTGGCAGGTGGATCCATCCCCCCAACCTGTTTCTATCTAGTGGGGCAGGTCTTTGGACTTTGGAGAGGTGAAACTTCGGGACACGTTGGTGGAGTCGTCTGCCCAGGGAAGTCAGCATGGTAACTGCAACTTGGTGGCTGAAAGGCAGGATGATAAAAAGCAGGACAAACCGTTTACTAGATAGGAACCCAAAGACTGGAAAAGAGCGGGTGAAATTAGTGGTCTTTGGGTGGGAAAAAGCTAGGAGTTTATTTCTGATTTTAGTAGTGGTATGAAAGATCACGCTGTTGCAGGGTATAGCTCCACAATGCACACAGCAACGAAGCTCTGTGCCCCTGCCTTCCCAAATTATCCACCATAGTTCTTACAGTCTCACTACTACCTCTGTGTCCATAGTGTTCTAGTGTTCACTAGACTTAACATGTGTTTTGTAGTGGTTTTCATTTACGTATTTCTGTGACTATATATTTTTCTTTATTTCTTTTATTGGGGGCTTAATGGCTTACAACATAGTTGTCAGCACATTAGGTACAATTTCTCGGTTCACCAAAGTATCTGCTAAACACTTTCGCCCTCAAGTGTACCAGGACCTCAAACCACCACCACCACCACCACCCCACCTTCCTTTCCCAGAGTCCTTTGCTTTGATGCAATACCCCAAACCAGGCCAAATTTGACTTTATGTTTCCCCCTTTCTGTCCTTCAGTTCTGTGCATGAGTAAGATTATCCTTCTCTTTTTGGCTTATTTCACTTCACATGATTCTTTCAAACTCCATCCATGATGAGGTGAAGAAAATGATTTTGTCATTCTTAATAGCTGAGTAGTATTCTATTGTGTATATACTATAGCTTTCCTAGCCATAACCAAAATATTCAAAAAGCTCACCAAACCCAGCAATAAAACACACACACACACACACACACACACACACACACACACACACACACACACCATCCAAAAGTGGGGAAAGGATGTAGACAGAATAGTTAATAAAGAGATCCAATGGGATAACAAAAATAGGAAAATAAATGTTCTAAGTCACTAATTATTAGAGAAATGCAAGTAAAGACAACAATGAGATATCACTTCACTCCTGTGAGAATGTCACACATCTGAAAAGATAGCAGCAACAAGTGCTACAGAGGTTGTGGGTTCAAAGGTTCACTCCTGCACTGCTGGAGGGAATGTCAATTGGTCTAAACCCTGCGGAGAACAGTCTGGAGAACTCTCAGAAGGCTAGAAGTGGACCTGCCCTAAGACCCTGCAATTCCTTTCCCGGGGATACATCCTGAGGAACCAAACACTCTCATCCAAAAATATCTGTCTGTGTACACCTGTGTTCACAGCGGCACAATTTGTAATAGCCAAAACCTGGAAGCAAGCTATGTGTTCAACAACAGATGAGTGGCTGACATCACTACTTCATATAATCTGGGTGTTTCCTTCATGTAATCTAGGTGTTTCCTTGAGTGAGCAGGAAATTCATCACCTCTTGTGAAGTGTCCTCCTGCAGGTGGGGAGCAGGGTCTTGAACCAGAGTCCTTGTGCATGGTAATATAAATGCTTAAGTGGGTACACCACCAGCAGCCCTCTATAATTATTTTTATGTAAAAAAAGTGTGTGGCTCAGTGCACAAAGCATTTTCACATTTCTTTTTTTTATTTTTTATTTTCCCTTTTGTTGCCCTTGTTTTTTTAATTGTTGTTGTAGTTATTGTTGTTGTTATTGATGTCATTGCTAGATAAGATAGAAATGGAGAGAGATGGGGAAGACAGAGAGGGGGAAAGACAGACACCTGCAGACCTGCTTCTCCGCCTGTGAATCGACTCCCCTACAGGTGCGGAGCCGGGGGCTCGAACCGGGATCCTTATGCTTTGTGCCATGTCTGCTTTGCTACCGCCTGAATCCTGCATTTTCACATTTCTGAACCCATTATCTCACTTAATCCTGTCAAAAACTCAAGTGGGAAGTTGTATCTTTCTTCCTGAGTCTAGAGGGGAGCACACTGCAACTTGGGCAGCTGAGGATCTTTGTCAGTGTGTTCTGGGGGTGAGTAGCAGACCCAGTGCTTAAAGTTGCACTGTTAGGTCCAGATCCAAGCCTCCACTCCCCACCTGCAGAGGGGCAGGGGGCGCTTCATACACAGCAAAGCAGGTCTTTCTCTCTCCCTTTCTATTGCCCCTGCCCCTCTCAATTTCTCTCTGCCCTATCCAATAAAATGGGAAAAAATGACCACCAGAAGCAGTGGATTGATGACACTCCAGCAATAACCTTGGAGTCAAAAAATAAAATAAAATAAAATAAAATAAGGGGTGGGGCGGTAGCACAGCAGGTTAAGTGCACATGGTGCAAAGCACAAGGACAAGCATAAGGACCCTGTTTGAGCCCCCAGCTCCCCACTGCAGGAGAATTGCTACATAAGTGGTGAAGCAGGTGTGCAGGTGTCTGTCTTTCTCTCCCCCTCTCTGTCTTCCCCTTCTCTCTCCATTTCTCTCTGCCCTATCCAACAACAATGATATCATTGACAAGAATATTAATAACCACAGCAAGGATAAAGCAACCAGGGCAACAAAAGAGGAAAAAATAAAAATAGTCTCTAGGAGCAGTGGATTTGTGTTGCAGGCACTGAGCCCCAGCAATAACCCTGGAGGCAATATATATTAAAATAAAATAAGAGTTCAGCACCTAGACCCATGCTTTCCAACTTTAATTGCAACAATGTCTGGAGATAACAGTTTCATTTGGGAATACTGAGATGATTGTGTTCTTTCTGCTCCTTCCCTGGGGCCCTTCTCGGGAACCCATCTTGCTGCTTCAGGCAGAGAGAGAAGCTTCCCTATACTTAAGTAATAAGACATGACAGGCAGTGTATTTCTGAGATGTTATTATAAGCCTCAGGTAGTGGTAGGAGGCTGGGGCTGAGAACGTTTCTTTGAATATCACTTTGGCTACTATAGAATATCATGTTGACATCAAGATGGGCTTGGGGGCTAGTCAGAGAGACAGACAGACAACCGCTTAAGAGGTGGTGCTGGCCTGGCTATGACATCATCACTAGTCAATGCCCTAGCTCAACCTTCTCACCAGACCCTCAAGAGATTGGACCATCTGAGACCTACAACATAGTCATATATTCAGACTCACCTTCAGGGTCCTGACGTTTTAAGGGTCTGTGAAGATTAAGTCACCTCAAAGCCCATCGTGAGCTAGTCTGCCTGCTCTAAGTCTTAGATCTGAAAGATGCTGCTTCTCAGCAATGCACACTTGCTATTGGGTAATGGCTGGATTTGCACGTCTCCAGGTCTTGTGGGCTGTGGTTGTGGTTTTACAGTCTATTTGTGGGGGGAGAGGCCTCTGCGCTCTGCCAGGTGAAATGACTAGCAGGCATTAAAGATGGTTACTGAACTGATCAAAAACAGACCTCCGGGCTGATCTGCAACTGAATCCCCAAGCTCTGATGTTGCAGCCAAGGACTGGCAAATCCAAGCCACATGCCTAGTCTCTTCAGGGTGTTCTCATAGGCACTATCCAGGCTGGGATTAAGAACAGTAATATTTTCCAGAGACTTTGCCCTCAGGGAACTGATAATCTGGAGGAAGGTATAAAACAAATATGCTCAGATAGATCCAATATGGGGGTAATAAAAAGAAATCTAAGTAGGCCTAGTCATACTTAGCTGTATCCGCAGTGTGTGGAGAACAGTTGCTCAGGCAGTGCTTGCTGAGGGGGTGAGAGTCCCCTGAGAACACAAAATGCTGTAGAAGTCCAGATGCTACAAGTCCCACTTTTCTAAGCTGTAAGGAAAGGAAAGTAGCATTTTTATGTTCCCTGTCATGGTTGTTTAGTTAGTTACAGGAGCCGGGCGGTAGCACACCTGGTTGAACATACATGTTACAATGCATAAAGACCCAGGTTCGACCCACCAGCCCCCACCTGCAGGGGGAAAGTTTTGCGAGTGGTGAAGCAGTGCTGCAGGTCTCTGTCTCTGTGTGTGTGTGTCTCTCTCTCTCTCTCTCTCACCCCTTCCCCTCTTTATTCCTGGATGTCTCTATTCACTAAATAAAGATAATAATAATAAAAAATAAATTACATTACAAAAAGTAAAGCACTTCTAGTTGTAATTAGTTTACAGTGGAGGATATGATCACACATCTGGTTGGCAGTAACTAGAAATACTCAAAGAGAAGACAGACACTTAAATGTTTGGGAGGTCCATAAGTATTTACAGTCTTTCTTTTTCTTGTTTTCTCGTCATTTGGATGACACCCAGGTGGCAAAGAGGTTTAATCTATAAGTAGGTGCTTTGATACTGTCTACCGTGGTCACTTAATTGAATAGAATTATGAGAGATCCCATCTGAACTCACCAGGAACATGATTAATTAATGATGTCTACCATGGACCATAGTTGGAGAACAATAGCCTTCATGACATAGACTTTTGCCATTCTTTGCCTAGACTCTCATTTTTTTCAGTCAGTGCAATAGCTTCCTGTCTGGTCTCCACAGACTGTTATCATCCATCTCCAAGCCATTCTTGCTTCTGCCACCAAAGCTGTTGACCACAAAACACAAGACTGACCATGACATTGCCCTAATAAAGTCTTTAAAGGATTTTCTCCTTGTTTACAGAATGGAGTCAAACTCATCAGTAAGGCCAACAAAACTCTCAATGACTTGATCCCAACCCTGCCAAATCATTCTGGACCAGCACCACCAACTTCTTTCTGGTCAGATCAAGGCAGCATGGCTAGATTTTTTTCTCATACATACACGATCTGATGTCCTACCAAAATGTGCAACTCACCTTAGCTTCTAATGTATTTATCACTCTTATGAAATCTTCTTTCATCCAAATAGAATCACTCTCTCCTTCTCCATGAAATTCTCTGTAGATTCCTGTTAGAGCATTTATCCTGTATAAAAAGAGTATTTGCTTATTGAGTTCTTTTACTAGACTGTGAACATTTTAATACAAGAAACCACTTCTGTGAGTGTGTGTGTGTGTGTGTGTGTGTGTGTGTGTGTGTGTGTGTGTGTGCGCATGTATGTGTTTATCCTGGATACTGGATCTAGGATAAAATGCAAGTTCAATAAATATTTAGAGAACAAATAAATGAGATGTGCAATCTGTTAATGAGCCTGACATACATTTGTCGCTTTCTGTGGGACTCCTTCTTCACTAATCAGCATGCATGGATCTGATTGGATCTAGGATAGACATAAGACTCAAGATAACTAGACAGAACCTCAGGAACTGCTCCATTAGGAGAGTACTGGTAAACAGCAGAAGGGTAAAAACCTAACCAGCCATGCCTTGTCTCTCTTATCTGAGGTTGAAGTACATATAGACAGTTAAGAGTAAGGGTGAGGGAGTCGGGTGGTAGTGCAGTGCAGCAGGTTAAGCGCACGAGGCGCAAAGTGCAAGGACTGGCAGAAGGATCCCAGTTTGAGCCCCGGCTCCCCACCTGCAAGTGAGTCGCTTCACAGGCAGTGAGACAGGTCTGCAGGTGTCTGTCTTTCTCTCCCCCTTTCTGACTTCCTCTCCTTTCTTCATTTCTCTCTATCCTATCCAACAACAATGACATCAATAACAATAATAACTACAACAATAAAAACAACAAGGGCAACAAAAGGAAATAAATAAATGCTTTGAAAAAATATTTTTTAAAAAGTAAGGGTGAAAGAGGAAAGGATGAGTGTGGTCTGCATGAAATATCGTGAGGAACAAGCAAGACAAAGATGAAGGGGATAGGGGATAGGAAAGATGGTGATCTGCTGGCAATAAGAAGGTAGAAGCACTAAAAAAGAGAGAGAGAGAGATGATGATGATGATGAATCAAGGCAAAAACCTGGGTGAAACCAAGTCCAATAGAGCTACAAAACTCCTACATACAGTTTCCAAGGTCCACTCTTTAGGGTGCCCATCTAAATGAGACCAATGGAAGACAACATCAACACCTCAGAGAAAATACACAGACCTAGAACCATTTGAAACCCATCTTGGACTGGAATTGGCGTATTGCACCAAAGTGAAAGACTCTGAGGTGGGGGGGAGGAATACAGGTCTAAAAAGGATGACAGAGGACCTAGTGGGGGCTGTATTGTTATGTGGAAAACTGGGAAATGTTATGCATGCACAAACTATTGTATTTACTGTCGAATGTGAAACATTAATTCCCCAATAAGGAAATTTAAAAAGAAAGAAAGAAAGAAACCCATAAACCCATCTTGGGTTTTCTCTCATCACTCCACACTGGCTTTCCTCCCCTGACTATTCAGTCAAGAGGCCTGTAGATGGAATATTCCTGAAGAGTCCTATATCTGCCCTCACCTGCTTCACTTCCACCTTCTGTCTTATTTGTATTGTGGTGTAGGGACTCTCTGACAATCTTCAATCTCTCACTTCACCCGCCCCCACCCCAGATCTGAGTCAGAATCCATCCTTTCCCCTCTCTTCCCAGCATTCCCCAGAACCAGGGTTCCAAAAGGGTTTGAGGCATCAGCCGGCACCCAGCCTCCTCCGGCTGGCACAGACCCCACTGGAGTGCTGTCACGCGAGATACAGTCCGCCCATTCTTGCTTGATGTTTCCTCATTTTGTGGCCCATCTTACTTGGCAGCAGGCCCGAGATCCTGCTGTATTTTAGCAGAAATGGAAATGGGACTGAGAATGGACTCTAGTCAAATAAAAACATTTGTGATTTTTTTTTTTTTGAGATACCATAACCCGTCTGCCTGAAGGAAAGTAATACTATTCTAGTATCTGTTTGCTAAGTCCATCAGACAAGCCCACAGACCATGGGAACCAAGAGAAAATGGCACTGTGGGGTTACATGGGCCTCACATGCATTCCCGGACATAACAAGTGTTGTGAGATGACACAGACCAGAGCTCAGAGCAGATGCTACTTTGTCCTGTTCTCAGAGGAAATGCTAGCTGGAAGGGAAGATCTGAGACAGGGTCAGAAGCAGCAATGTGCTTTCTGGCAGGGAGCCCTCAGCCAAGCTTTGTCTCAATAGAAGCTCGCTGGGAAAAAGGCAGAAGCAAGAAAGAGCTGTGTGACTGTCTTTAGATTTCATCTTGATTGATGGTCATCCAAGGATGTGAATGGATCCAGGACACAGAGGAACATATCAGAGCAGACGCTGAGTAGGCTAGTTCCCAAATTTGCTTTCTGTTCCATTAAAATATCATCAAGACAAATCCTTTGGGTGACCTAAGACAGTCACCTTGTGTGCATCTGAAGAGCAGATTTCTGGGTAAGAAGGAGAGTGTCACTGTGATGTTCTCCACTGGATGGGTATGGTAGCAAGAAGAGTACAAAAAGAATTATTGGAGCTGTTAAGAACTTTAGAGATCATCAAATACTGGTGAAAGAAAGAGACAGAGGAGGGATGAGCGGAAAAAAAGGAAGGAAGGAAGGAAGGGAGAAAGGAAGAACAGAAAAAAGAAAAAGAAAGGAAGGAAGGAAGGAAGGAAGGAAGGAAGGAAGGAAGGGGAAAGAAGGAAGCGTGGAGAGGAAGAAAGACATACCTACCCAAGGTCATCCAGTTACAAGATGCAGGGAAGGGTAATCAGGACTGATGCTCAGTTCTGCCAGCCCCTCTGCACTGAGCCTTGAAGGACAGCCCAGGAGTTGGCGAGGACTCTGCTTGTCTTTTCTGCTGCTGTGGGGCTGGGGAGAAATGGGCCAGTTCCTAAATGCAGCTCTCAGGGAAGTCTCTAGCAGGTTGTCAAGTGCTCCTGCCAGTGCTGAGCTGGCAAAGGAGGGTGGGGAGAAGTGCTTAGAAATCCTGAGCACTGAAAGGTGGCCTATAATTGTAAAATTCCATTTCCTTTCAATTAGCAGCTGATTGCATTTGATGAGCTGCAACATTGTTTCCTCCGTGTAGATTAGGAGTCAGAGCAGTCAATGAGCTGTGAAATTCTCTCCCCGCTGAAACAATAGACAGTGATTAAAGCGCAGCTAATCCGATCATTATAGCCAGAGCCCACTGATCATTAGCTGCTAACCAGATCCCAGAGAGCAGCTCCAGCCTGGCCAAGGCAGGCTGGATGGAAGCAGGGAAAAGCTGCCAATATGCCAGGCTGCCCTCTTCTCCATGCTCAGCTGTCCCTGGTGGACCCAAGGGCCTGGGTGAAGCCCATGATGCCACTGTGGAGACAGGGAAGGATCCCGCCAAGGACAGCTGGATGTCAAAGACAGAGTTAGGACTTCGGAGGCAGAGGGAACAGTTCCAAGATCAAGCCGCCTCCTCCCCACCACTCCCCCAGTTTGCAGCTTAACCTCAGATAAATGATTTGCCCCAAATCCTTAATAATACCTTCCTTGTGTGGCTTCTCTGGGGATTAATACAGTAGCCTAGGTAAGATCCCTGGTAGGATGCTCAAAGTCTGCAATGACATTAACTACCATAGTCAAGTGTTTGCTTCGTGCCTGGCGCTGTTCTAAAGGCTTTATGTGGATTAACGTTTCTAATCCTTAACAACATCCATGATAAAGTCGTTGCTATTATTATCTTCATTTTTCCAATGCAGAGAACAGAATTTTGGTAACTTGCTTGAAATGACTTAGCCATAACTGACAGAGTTGGGACTAGAACTTGAAAGCAGACCAGAACAGAAGACCTCCATTGACCATCCTACTTTGCTCTTTTTCAAAATGTTAGCGTTAACAATATCCCTGTTAGGCATGCAGTTTTGTTTCCCTGTTGTATTGTGTTGTGTCACTGTAGCCTCACACATGCATAATTTCTCAGCTCCAGGACAGCATGTTCAGGCAGAGAGACAGGCAAACTGACAGACAGAAGCTTCCTCCAGGTACTGGGACTTTCCTTTCTATGTGGTGTCTTAGGCTGAGTGCAGACCAAGGCAGATACCCTATCAGGAGAACTATTTTCTTTTTTTTTTTTTTTTTTTTTTGCCTCCAGGGTTATTGCTGGGGTTCAGTGCCTGCATCATGAATCCACTGCTCCTGGAGGCCATTTTTTTCTCATTTTGTTGCCCTTGTTGTAGCCTTGTTGCGGTTCTTATTGTTGTTGATATCGTTCATTGTTGGATAGGACAGAGAGAAATGGAGAGAGGAGGGTAAGACAGAGAGGGGGAAAGAAAGACAGACACCTGCAGACCTGCTTCACCACCTGTGAAGAGACTCCCCTGCAGGTGGGGAGCTGGGGGCTCCAACTGGGATCCTTACGCCGGTCCTTGCGCTTTGCGCCACGTGCGCCTAACTCGCTGCGCTACCATCTGACCCCCTGGAGAACTATTTTCTAACCAGGCATGTGGTTTTCAAGCTTTTCTGCTGGAGAATTAACCAAGAGATTGGTAAGTGTAGAGCTCAGTAGGCTTGAGCCCCAGAGTCTGATTCAGTAAGACAAGGAGCCTCAGGATCGTGAGTGCTCAAAAGCTTCATACAGGTGATGGGAATGCAGGACCAGCCTGGAGAATTGTACATGTTGTCAAGATGTCGGGTTCAGCGTTATGATTGGCGCACCCTGCCTCTCAGCCCAGGCCAGAATCTGCAGGCCTGACAAGCAAAGCCAGTATTGCACTTCTACAGAACAAGATGACCAGGCGGGAGCTGCTCTCTGGGATCTTTATTTATAATAAATAAATAAATAAATAAATAAATAAATAAATAAATAATATATATATATATATAGATGGGTTCTGGAGCCTGTGTCTCAGGATTTGAAACTGCCTTCACTGGCAGAAGTGGCCATATAAGTAAATCATCCAGAAAAGGATGCCTTGGAGAGCAGGGATTGCAATTACTCCTGGACAACAGATACTGCCTAGGAGTATCCTTGCTCCCTAAGCTGCTGGTGCCAGGGCCTGTCATTTGGGTAGTGCAGTGTTTTGCCATGTGTGAAGCCCAGGTTCTAGTCTGGCTTTCACTGCACTAGAGGAAGCCATGGCATTGTGGTTTAGTCAGTCTTTCTCTGTCTCTGTCCTATCTTTAAAAAAGTAGCTTATAACTCAAAATTTTATAGTGTTTTCACTTCTAATTTTGTTTCATATATTTGAATTTTCTTTTTGATCACTTCCTGAATGATTTTTTTTTTCTCCATCATCTAGGCTTTACTACTCTGGGATGCCTCCTCCTTCTCCTTCTTCCTCCTCCTCATCCTTCTTCTTCTTCTTCTTTGAAAGAGAAAAAAAGAGAGAGAAGGGAATGGAGGTGGGGAGGGGAGGGGGGAGGAGGAGAGAGAAGAGGAGGAGAGGAGGAGAGGAGGAGAGGAGGAGAGGAGGAGAGGGGAGAGGGATAACAGAACAACACTGAAGTTTCCTCCAGTGGCATGCAGGGGCCTGGCTCAAACCTGGCTTGTATGTGGCAATGCAGAAACCCTCCCAGGTGAACTATCTTTCTGTCCCAAAATGAATTTCTTACCACTGAATTTTTTCTGTAGACTCCTGAACCCATCACTGTCACCTTACACCAAACTACTAACCATATGACCTTGGACAAGTGATTGAATTTTTCAGTTTCCTTAAGAGCAAGAATTGTGGGAGTCAAGCAGTAGTGCAGCGGGTTAAGCGCACTCGGCACAAAGCGCAAGGACCGTGTAAGGATCCAGGTTCGAGAGCCCCCCCCCCCACCGGCTCCCCACCTGCAGGGGAGTCACTTCACAGGCGGTGAATCAGGTCTGCAGGTGTCTGTCTTTCTCTCGCCCTCTCTGTCTTCCCCTCCTCTCTCCATCTCTCTCTGTCCTATCCAACAATGATGACATCAATAACAATAATAACTACAACAACAGTAAAAAAAACAAAACAAGGGCAACAAAAAGGCAATAAATAAATAAATATTTAAAAAAAGAAAGAGCAAGAGTTGTGTGGCCAAGTCCAGTCCCTGGCACCAGGAATGCCAGAGCAGTGCTCTAGTTCTCTCTGTCTCTCCCAGATGTCAATATATTAATGTTAATAAGACTTAAATGGAATGAGCTACTGGTAGAGCATGTAGACTATAAGACATGGTATAAGCCCTGACTAAATGCACAGTTGTGTAATTATTACTGTAAGTAGAGAGAATACCACTCATGGCCCTGCACACACTTAGAAGCACATTGTCTCCACTGTGGGTTTCTGCCATCCTGTCTCCTTGGAACATCAGCTCTCTCATCCTAAGGTGGCCCCCAGACCTGGGGCATATGCCCACATTTCACTACTATTGTAAGCCTGTTGGATGGCTGGCGACACATTAGGGTCTGGGAAATTGAATTGTTAGTGTTTTCACATCCTTCTTGAGAAGTGACTCAGGATGGCCACCATTTTTTTTTTAAATCTATTTTTCTTATCAGGATCCAGTGTTCCTGGCAGACCCTCCCTACCTCCCTCTGTCTTTCTTTCCTCCTTCCTTCCTTCCTTCCTTCCTTCCTTCCTCTCTTTCCTTCTTCCTTTCTTTCTTTCTTTCTTTCTTTCTTTCTTTCTTTCTTTCTTTCTTTCTTTCTTTCTTTCTTGTGTTCCAGATATAGGAACAGAGACACAGAGAGAAGGAGAACCAATAGAGCATCACTCCACTAATTGCTAAGCTTCCCTCTTGTGTGGTGTTTCCAGGTGGGAGATCTCAAACCAAAATCCTCTCTCTTGATCCCCAGAACGGTCACCCCTGAAGGCAAAGGCATAATTTATCAGATTTAGAATCCTAACACATTGGGGGCTGGGTGATGGCACACTCAGTTAAGCACACATAATACAAAGCACGAGGATCTGGGTTTGAGCCCCTGGCTCCCCACCTGGATGGATGCTTCACAAACAGTGAGGCAGGTCTGCTGGTGTCTCTGTCTCTCTTCCTCTCTCTCTTCTCCTTTCTCAATTTCTCTCTGTGCTGTCCAATAAAATGGGGGGGAAAATGGCCTCCAGGAGCAGTGGATTCATAATGCTGGCACTGAGCCCCAGGGATAACCCTAGAGGCAAAGAAGAAAAAAATAAAAAGAATATAAGAAAGAAAGAAAAAAGAAAAACAGAATTCTAACACACTGAAGATCAACACTCACTTTTAAAATCTGGAGTTCATCATCATTCATTCTCTTGATTCCCTTCCATGGAGCCGCTGAACAAAGCCCGAGATAGCATTCAGACCAAACTCTAACCTCTCAGCCTCCGTAGGGTTGCTGCTGCTGGTTTGCTCAGACACCTCCTCTTACAGATAAATGTGTCACAGAAAGCCCCCTTCTGCCAAACTTACCTTTCTTTCTGTTCTGTCTTCAAATAAACGTGAGGTACTACTGCCTATTCCTTTTTTATTTTTTTATGTTGTCAAGCGCAGTTGAACAGCTGATTTCAGTCATTTCTACCTATGGTTTCCTCCTTAAAGCTAATTAGTTTCTTTTCAAGTAATTGCAAATAGTACATTTCCCAAGCCCTTGGAGTGGAGGCTGACAACTAGCTGGTTGGAGTGGGCTCTTATCAATAGCTCACGGAAATTAGACACACAAACATCACACTGGGGCCCTGGGGCTGCTCTAGGTTCTTCAGAATAAATAGTTCATGGAAGTCCTGGGGCTTTTATGAATGGACCTGCTAAGGGGGAGGCTCTGGGATATACTGGGCAACATGTCACTGGGACCTTCCCTCCACATCATCAGGAAGCAAATCCACAGACAGCATCTCAGGAACCAGGCTTGACACCCAGTGTGGTCCAGGGCACAGGAGCTGGTGGCTGCACTGGGAGAGAAGTCAGTGGGGAGGTTTGAAGAAGTGACCAGCTTGCTAGAATAATAATCATCATCTTCCTCTCCAGTGAGTCTCCTCAGCCAGTAACAATACCCCTCCCTCAAAAAGCCAGTGGTGCAATTAGGCCTGTAAAGTTCTTTGTTCAGTCTTTGATGGTAGTGAAGGCTAGTTCTCAGGTTCTTCATCTTTCATGGTATCTCATGTTATCTTTTGAAGGCTGTTAGGGTTGGGGAGGCTGGGCATTGGTACATTTGGTTAAGTGCACATAGCACTGACTGCAAGGACCCAGATTCAAGTCCCCTGCTCCCCATCTGCAGCAGGGACATCTCATGAGTGGTGAAGCAGGTCTCTCTATCTCTCCCTGCCCTCTCAATCTTTCTCTGTTCTATCTAATAAAATGGAAAAAATGGCAGCCAGGAACAGTGGATTTGTAGTGCTGGTACTGAGCCCCAATGATAATCCTGAAGGTAAAAAAAAACAACAAAAAACTATGTCGTTTTCTTTCAGTTAGGTTTTTGGGTTTGTTTGTTTTTGCCTCCGGGGTTATCAATGGGGCTTGGTGCCTGCACTATGAATCCACTGCTCCTGGAGGCCATTTTTTTTCTATTTTGTTGCCTTTATGTTGTTGGACAGGACAGAGAGAAATTGAGAGAGGAGGGGAAGACAGAGAGAGAGAGAGAGAGAGAGAGAGAGAGAAAGATATCAGCAGACCTGCTTCACCACTTGTGAAGCAGACCCCCTGCAGGTGGGGAGCCAGAGTCTCAAACCAGGATTGTTGTGCTGGTCCTTGCACTTCTTGCCGTGTGAGCTTAACCTGCTGCACTACCACCTGGCCACCTCTTTTAGTTAGTTTTAACATTACTGCTCTGGACAAGGGATGATAAGGGTGGAGGTATTCAGACTCACGTTTATAACACATCAGTCATCATCACCATCAGTTCACACACATTCTGTCAGTCCCAGAATCGCTTCCTGTGGCTTCTCCAGAATCTTAGCATAAAGTCTTCAGACAACAGCAATGCCCGTAGCTCTGAGAGCAGAGACTGGGTTCATCCCCCAGCGAGATAAGAGGAGAGAATTGGCAGGTGTCTTCCTCTCTGGAAGCTCTAGGAGAAAATCTGTTTCCTTGCTTTTTCCAGCTGCCAGAAGTCCCTACTGTCCTTGGCCAATGAGGCCTCTTCATCTTCAAAGACATCAGCTGCAGAACTCATCCTTCCTTCCTTCCTTTTTTTTTTTTTTCTAATTAATGATTTATTACTGATTTACAAAATTGTAAGATAACAGAAGTATAATTCCACATCTTTTCCACCACCAGAGTTCTGTGTCCCCATTCCCTCCATTGGAAACTATATTTTCTGAAGGTCACAGATATGGCTTGACTATTGTTCCTATAGCTATCTATCTATATGTATATGTATTTGCCCATTTTTTCTGTGGTCCTGCCTTCTCTTCCTTTCTAACTCACATCTATTACTTCTGAGTGTCCTTTTTTTCTCTTTTCCTCTTCTCTCTGTGGGTCCTGATGGGGTTGGAGCTCAGAGGCCTCTGGTCATCTTCCCCTAACATTTCTCCTCCCTTGGGAGTATGGAGCAGAATTCTTTCTGGGGTGCAGAAGCTCATGTGATGTTGAGCAGGTAGCCTTTGCTGCTTGCAATAGGCCATAGTCTCCTCAGTGATGTTTCCTTCAGCCCTGCATCTCCCGTCTTACGTCAGCCACATGGTCGCCTCCCTCTTGGGTTTACCTGCTAGAACAGTGAGGGCATCAGAATGGAATGGTTAAAGGCTGGGAGCCGGTTGGTAAGAGAAGGTGATAATACACGCCTTTTGGAGGAAAGAGTGCAGATCTCGATGTGTGCAGAACATATGGGCTATTCTAGAGCCAGTATAAAGTAAAAGCAAAATAAATAAAAACAATACCATAGGCTGAACACAAGCCAATGTCATGTGTGTCACTGAACAATGTGCGCTGAGCATGGTCACATCAAGGGCATGCTTGCAAGGAGGCTTGTTTGTCTACTAAACTAGATGGCAACAATGAAGCACTAGATGCAGTAATGGGACTGGGGATGGTGACAGGCAGCACAACACTCATAGTCCCAAGCATGTCCACATCCTAGTCCAACATGAATCCTAAATGACCCAGCCCATGCATTTTTGAATTAGCCATTGAGAAACAACAGGGAGGAAGAACCTAAGAGAAGGAATTCCATCCAAACCCCTAGTCTCTGGAATTCAAAATAGAGCCTCTCAGGGCTGGGTGGTGACACACCTGGTTGAGCACACATGTCACAATGCACAAGGACCCAGTTTTGAGCCCCCAGTCCCCACCTGCAAGGGAAAGCTTTGCGAGTTTGAAGCAGTGTGGCAGGTGTCTCTCACTCTCTCTCCTTTCTCTACCACCCCCTTCCCTCTCAGTTTCTGGCTGTCTCTATCCAATAAATAAATAAAGATATATATTTTTTTAAATCAGAACAGGGGGAGTTGGGCTGTAGCGCAACGGGTTAAGCGCAGGTGGCGCTAAGCACAAGGACCCGCATAAGGATCCTGGTTCAAGCCCTGGCTCCCCACCTGCAGGGGTGTCGCTTCACAAGCGGTGAAGCAAGTCTGCAGGTGTCTATCTTTCTCTCCCTCTCTCTGTCTTCCCCCTCCCCTCTCCATTTCTCTCTGTGCTATCCAACAACAATGACAACAATAATAACTACAACAATAAAACAACAAGGGCAACAAAAGGGAATAAATAAATAAAATAAATGCTTAAAAAATATCAGAACAGGGTCTCTCTCTTTTCCTGCCTCCCTCTCCCAATCTTCTGGGGATATATTTTTGCTTGCCTTTGCTCTTAACTCCCTGTTTCCCCTCTTGTATTCTATAATAAACAGTTTTTACCTTCTTTTTAAAATATTTTTATTTATTTATTCCCTTTTGTTGCTCTTGTTGTTTTATTGTTGTAGTTATTATTGTTGTTGTCGTCGTTGTTGGATAGGACAGAGAGAAATGGAGAGAGGAGGGGAAGACAGAGAGGGGGAGAGAAAGACAGACATCTGCAGACCTGCTTCACCGCCTGTGAAGAGACTCCCCTGCAGGTGGGGAGCCGGGGTTCGAACCGGGATCCTTATGCTGGTCCTTGCGCTTTGCGCCACGTGCGCTTAACCCGCTGACCTACAGCCCAACTCCCCAGTTTTTACCTTCTGATAGAGTTAGTTTGCATCCGACATTCCTTTTTTAGCTGTAAATAATACCTACTTTTGTGAGGGGCTCTGAGTTCCTAATAACAGTCAAGACATATCTTTGCACAGGTCTTAGTGAACCCTGATTGGGATGCATTGGATTGACCTTCTCGTGGTACATCCCTTGAGCACCCATTCATTGGGGAAACTGAGGATCCTTCCTAGCCGACTGAATCCACATGGATCCCAGTCACTTTCAAAGCCAGCAACAAGCAGCTCCTGACAGCTTTCAACCTGACGCTGTTGACTGGCTATGGAAGAAGGGCAAACGCTAGAAGAAGAAGTGAACCCTGACATACATTTCTCTGGAAAAATGCCCTGAAGGGAGACTTTCTGGGTCCCGTGCTGTATAACCCGATTTCATTTCACCAGCTTATGCTTGACTGTTCTTTGGGAAGCTATACCAACCTGCCATACGAACAGAGTCGCTAACCCCTCTTCACCATGTGGGGGACACAATGTCTTTCTAAGTCAACCCTCTTGCCCAGGTGCAGAGTTCAAAGTCCTCTGTGCATCTTTCCAAGGTATGCCTTTGTCCCTAAGCAAACTTTCCATGTCCTAAGCAAACTTTCCTTCAGTATTTGAGTCCCCATCTACTTCTCCACTGAGCCCTGACAGAGAGGTCTGTTTTCCACCTCTGCAAACTCAGAATTTATTTTCAATCTTCCCCCCCCTCCATTTCCATGCTTCTTGATTTTGAATTTATCCATTCAGCAATCATGTCTTGAGTACCTACTGACTTGAACAGATTATTTGAGGTATTGGGAACACAGAAGGAATAATTAGGAGCTTACATTCTGCTTAACTGTCAGCTCAGTATTTAAAAAAGAAATCAACTTAAACTAAACTTAGATCAAATTTGCATCAATTGTTCATCTGGACAATTACATTTGTTTCTGCTTGGCTCACTTATGTTTATTCTCACTGAATCTATTACTTTCTCCATAGAATCACAAGAACAAATATCTAGCCATACAAGGACCTGGGTTCAAGCCTCCTGTCCTCACCTGCAGGGGAAACTGTATTAGCCGTGAAGCAAGGCTGCAGGCGTGTCCCTTGTTCTCGCTCCCTTTCTGTCCTCTCTTCCCTCTCAATTTCTCTCTGTCTTATTAAATAAACAGAAAGAAATGGCCAGCAGGAGTGGTAGAATTGTTACACAGGCACTGAGCCTTGGAGATGACACTGGTAGCAATTAAAAAATAAGAAGAAAGAAAATATGAATCAGAGTCTGCTGTGACTCCATATGTGTTGACCCACTGGCTACAGAACAGATTTCACTTCTCTCGGCCTTGTTTAAAAAGCTCCATGTTCAGTTGGGCAGTGGCGCAGTGGGTTAAGCGCATGTGGTGCAAAGCACAAGGACCAGCATAAGGATCCTGGTTTGAGCCCCCGGCTCCCTACCTGCAGGAGTCACTTCACAGGTGGTGAAGCAGGTCTGCAGGTGTCTAGCTTTCCCCTTCTCTGTCTTCCCCTCCTCTCTCCATTTCTCTCTGTCCTATCCAACAATGACATCAGTAACAGCAACAATAATAACTACAACAATAAAACAACAAGGGCAAAAAAAGAGAATAATTCAATAAATACAAAAAAATTAAAAAAAAAAAAAAAGCTCCATGTTCACTGACTGTTCCCTGTTCCTCTGACATCGTTCCATGTCACTCTCCTCATTCACCGTATTTTAGCCACACAAGCCTGTTCCTGCCTCTGGATGTTCCCACTACTTAATCCCCCCACCTAAAATGCCCTTCTTCCAAGCTCCTCGCAGTGGCTGCTTCTCATCATTCATACTCTATGTTTGGCTTTATCCTCTAGATAGTGTGTATGTGTGGGTATGTATGCACGTGTGTGCACGTGTGTATGTGTGCACATACCATTTCTGCGAGTTTCTTGCCTGCCTCCCCCGTAGAATGTGAGACATAGGAAAGTGATTTTTTTTATCTCTTCTTTATTGCTCCGTCAGTGTCTACTATACAGACTGATGCAGAACTGTTTCTCAAAAAAAAAAGTGATATTTTTGTTTTTTCGGAGGAATAAGTATAGGAGTCTAAAGCAGTAGTTTTCCATTTTGGTTAGTTCTTAGGATCATTTGCATAAAAACATTAAACGTATTGATATCCCAGCCTCCAACCAAATCAAAACCTGTGGATAGGGCTCAGGTGCTGACATATTTTGAAGCATCCCAGCCAATTTGCATGTAGTACTGTAAGTCATGACTTTGAAGGAAAAAGCCCAGAGCAGTTCAGGGCTAGATTTCCATTACTTGAAACTAAAGGAATCCTCACCAATCGGATCCAAGCAAATAATTGTGGGTTGAAGAAAAATGACTTAAATGGTATCCAGAAGACAGAAATTAAGGCCGTGCCTTTATCAGTAATGCCACAGCTCCACTCTTGCCTCTTGCTACACTAGAAGTAATCCTTCACTTCTCTTATTTCAGCCAATCTTAGCATGTTTGCAGAGTGTCATAGTCAAGCAGTTCCACAGAGGAATGAAAAGTATTATATCGCTTTACTGTTCATAATAAAAGGAAGAGTTGGCGATGGGACAACAGCATATAGTGATTTGATTACAGGGCACTGCACATTCAAGCTTTCCAGCCTTGGGGCTCTTCTTCCAGCCTGGAATGTGGAGAGAACATAGTACATACATGGCTGAATGCTGACTCCCCTCTTATTTTTCTGCTCACCATAGGTCTAATTGAATAACTGCTATTGAGTCTTCATAAGGGGACACACACACATATGTACACGTGCGCACATGCGCGTGAACACACACACACACACACACACAGGCTGAGGTCTCAGAGACACTGGTGAGTCAGCAAGCTCCCATCTCTGGCCTGGGGAATGTGTAAGTCAGGAAGTTTATCCAACATGCCAAAATCTCCAAGGGGCATTAGTAAGTGCCAACGAAACAATGAAAGGAAGATAGTGTTTCACAGAGCTCCTTGAGGATACAGGACACATTGGTGAGGTTGTCGTCTGCCCAGGGAAGCCAGGACAATGTCATGGTAGCATCTGCAACTTGGTGGATGAATGGCAAATTGTTTAGTAAACGGGAATCCAAAAGGAGGAATAGAGCAGATGAATCTAGGGGTCTTCATGTGGGAAGAAGCTAGGAAGTCTATATGTTCCAAGTGGCCTATTACTTTATTAATTTTTGCCTGAGCCTAACAGCTAACATGCAGGTGAGCTAAAAGTATTGTCTGGGAAGATGATGTCAGAGTTGAGCATAGGCCTCCATAGCTAGAGCAGAGCAGAGAGTAGTTCCCAAATATGAGGAAAGTATATAAATATCATTAACGGTTTACCCCATTAATCTGAGCTAGGGCCCATATATACAGACTGGGGGTATGGATTGGCCTCTCAGTGTCCATATCCAGTGGAGAAGCAATTCTGCACCCCATAAAGAGTTTTAGTCCAGGAGTCAGGCAGTAGCGCGGCAGGTTAAGTGCACGTGGCACAAAGCGCAAGGACCGGCTATAAGGATCCCGGTTCAAGCCCCTCGCTTCCCACCTGCAGGGGAGTCGCTTCACAGGCGGTGAAGCAGGTCTGCAGGTGTCTGTCTTTCTCTCCCCCTCTCTGTCTTCCCCTTCTCTCTCCATTTCTCTCTGTCCTGTCCAACAACAACGGCATCAACAACAACAACAACAACAACAATAAAACAACAAGGGCAACAAAAGGGAATAAATAAATAAATAGTGTACTTCTTTGAAAAAAAAAAACAACAAGAATTTTAGTCCATACTCTCAGAGGGATGAAGAATAGAGAAGTTTGCAATGGAGGGGATGGGACATGGAACTCTAGTGGTGGGAACTGTGTGGAATTGTCCCCTTAAAAATCTTTTAATTAATCATTATTAAATTACTAATGAAAGAAAGTATTTACTGTCGAATGTAAACCATTAATTCCCCAATAAAAAAACTTAAAAAACAAGAGAGAGAGAAGGAGAGAAAGAAAAGGAGACCCTTGAGGAGAGCTGTCCATGCACTTCGGAGGGCCAGGCTGTACAGGGCGGCCGTGGGTTCTGGACCTACTTCTGGTAGCTAGCTGCGGCTAAATGCCTGAAATCTTGGGGGCTGACAAGTCCACTTCCCCAAATCCCAGATGCCAACATGCCCTATACCCATGATCTGCATTCCTCCAAAGATGAGCTAGATGGGAAAAAAAAAAAAAAGACATGATAATATCCCAGGAAGATTTCCTCTTGGGTCTGACTTCCATGAAGAGGCACTAAACAGGGAGAAACACATAGATCCCCCACAGGAGAAGCATGGGGAAGCAGGCCTCTAAGGGGAAGTCAGAGTCAAGACACCCTGCTATCATTCTGTGAGTCTCTGGCACTGAAGTGCCATGGCACTGTGTGAGTAGAGTGAGCTATAACTCAAGTCAGGAGGCTGCTCTGCTTGATTTCTTTGGCTTCTGAGGTGCCCATATCTCTCTGGATATGGGCTGGTGATTGGACTGTAACAGAGGGCTGTTGACAGCCTTGCAATCAGCAGTCAACAGCAACAAAGTGGAATCACCCACCTTAGAATAGCATCCAAAGCAAAGGCCTGTGTGAGCACTCTGTCAGCACAGGGCAGATGCCCCCAAAGATGTGCCAGGCTAGCGTGGGGGTGCCTCTTCCTGGACGCGTGCTCTCTGGGTTGGAGGGAACGTGACCGGAGCCAGCCTGGGCTGCTACTCACTCAGCAAAGCAGGAGATAGATGACTCAGGAACCAAACACGTGGCACGAGGTAATGCAATGACTTTATTGATCAGAGAGACAATGCTTTTATAGGATAGAACCGCAAATGGCAAGTCAGAAACGGAAATGGCTAGGAAAGGGGGTGGAGAAAGGCAAAAGTGGGCTGGGAAGGTAGAAACTTCCTTAGCAACTGTTGCAGTGGTTTTAACTGGTGGGATTAATGTTACCCTGCAGGCAGGGCGGGTCTCAAAGAAGACAGATCAAAGGGATGGAATGGGTGGGGGTCTTTCAGGCAAAACAATGATTATGTAAATAGGCCATAGTGTCAGCAATGCAGGGTGGAGCAGGGCGAGCTGGCTTAATGCCCAACAGACATATGCTGGATGGGTATGGTTAATCCAGGGCTTTTGTTTTTACTGTGTGAAGTATACAGGTTTGAGGCCAGGCAGAACAGTTCCGTTTGGTAAGGAAGAGCACCTCCCTGTGTTCCTTCCCAGGCCCGTCACCCCTGCAGTGCTCAGCTAATCCAATACGTAAGTGCTGAACAAACATCTTAAATCTATGATTTTCAAGGGAGCCAAACCCTTCACTTTATTTGTTTATTTATTTATTTTATTTATTTGTTGTCTAGAGACAAAGATAAGTTGAGAAGGGAGGGAGAGATAAGAGAGACTCTGACAGACACCTGTAGCTCTATTTCACCACTCAGGAAATTTCCCCCCTGCAGGTGGGGACCAGGGACTAGAACCTGGGTCCTTGAGCACTGTAGTGTGTGCCCTTAACCAGGTGTGCCACTGTCTGGCCCCTGGAGCCAAATTCTTACCTGCCTTGGGAGACAAGCATATCACAGATCTGTCTTTCTCACAGACATTCCGCAGATCCATGCTTTCTGGTGTGCGAAAGAGAGAGAGAGAGAGAGAGAGAGAGAGAGAGAGAGAGAGAGAGAGAGAGAGTCCACCTTCCTAGGACAAGTATAATGAAGTTTGCACCACAGCCTCCATGAAGTTTCTTCCTTGCTTTCATATCTCTTGCTTTTGAGCCCGAAATTACTCGTGTTTCATTAGCGCTTTCTGTGAAAATGACTGTGTTGATGAGGTGAAAGTCTGAGTTGAATTCTCCATCAACCAGAATTCGAAAACCACATTGGTATGGACCCATCCATTTGATACACTCTCTGAGACCCTAGTCCACATCAAATGCAGCACAACAACTCTCTAACTGAGAGAAATTAAAAGGAAATCCTTCGGGACCAGGCAGTAGCACTCCAGTTTAAGTGCACATAGTGCAAAGTGTAAGGATTTGCACAAGGATCCCAATTCACCCTGGCCTCCCCACCTATGGGGGAGGGGGGTCATCACTTCACAAGTGGTAAAGCAGGTCTGCATGTGTTTATCTCTTTTTCCCTCTCTTTGTCTTCCCCACTTCTCTCAATTTCTCTTTGTCCTACCCAGTAACAATAACAGCAACAACAACAATGGAAAAAATGGCCACCGGGAGCAGTGGACTTATTGTGCAGCAACCAGGTCCCAGAGATAACCCTGGAGGCAAATAAACAAACAAATAAATAAACCCTTCAGACAGAGCACCGGTTCCAGCTTAGCGAGTAGAGTTGGTAATTCCATCTTCTCAACAACTAGCAAGTCCCTTGCTATGAAGCAAACTGGCCCATCTTCTGAAGGAGGTCTCTAACAGTCCATGCAAATGCATATTCACATACATGTACAGTGAGACGTGAACGGAGATCAAAACAAAACGGTGTAACAATGACATTAAATGTGATATGGAAAATTAAGGGTTTGATATTTATTCTCTTCCTCTCCCAGTGTGACCTGAGTACACTTCTCCACCCCCATCATTGCTCCTCAGTTCCCAACAGGATGTTAGTGACCCTAACATGAGCAAAGGCATAAACTATTTTGTCCATCTGCCATCCTCATGAAGAGGACATGCCCCACCTAGCCCACTGATCCAAGGAGGGTGAGAGGCACAGGAATAAAGCCAGGCTACACATTGAAGGCAAACCCAGTTTGGATCATAGTCTGTGTATTACAGGGGTGATATATTTCAAGCCACTGGGCTTTTCCAAACCTTGTTTCTGTGATTAAGGCTTAGTGAAGACAAGATGATAAAGATTTTCTGAAGCCTAGAAAAGAAAAGAGAACAGGCCAGCTGATATGATCATGTATATTCTTTAAGCTCTGCTATAGGTTTAAAACAACATGATGTTCACAATTAATCTTAGTGATAATGAGAAAAGGTTGGGTTGTTTGTTTCCAGCTGAGTGAGGTAGAAGAGGAAGGTACAAAGGGCAAAATGTGGAGATGGTGATGGGAATGTGTGGAATATCATGCAGCTAGTAAAAGAAAGGAAAGGGCTGATTGGTGAACCACCAGGAAAGGGTCTTTATAATCCATGGAAAATTCAGAAGGGGGCCGGGTGGTGATGCACCTGGTTGAGCGCATATGTTACAATACGTAAGGACCTGGGTTCAAGCCCCTGGTCCCTACCTGCAGGGAGAAAGCTTTGCAAGTGGTGAAGCTGTGCTACAAGGTATCTCTCTGTCACCCTTTCCCTCTCAATTTCTGGCTTTCTCTATCCAATAAATAAAAGCTATAAAGATTTTTTTAAACATGATTAAAAAAAGACGTAAAAAAAAAAAGAAAATTCAGAAGTAGGGGCAAGGTGTTGGCTTGTGAAGTAGAACACACATGTCACCATGCACAAGGACCCAAGTTCCAACTTCCTGATTTCCACTGCTGTGTGTGTCCTCCAGGGGGAGTTTATGAGCAGTGGAATGGTGTTCCTTTTCTCTCCCATTATCTCTTCCTTTATATTTCTCACACTCTATCAAAAAAGAAAAGGAGAGAGAGAGAGAAAGAAAGAAAGAAAGAAAGAAAGAAAGAAAGAAAGAAAGGGAGGGAGGAAGGAAGGAAGGAAGGAAGAAAGAAGGAGAGAGAGAAAGGAAGGAAGAGAGAGAGAAAGAAAGAAAGGAGAAGAAAAGGAAGAAGGAAGAGGAGGAGGAGGAGGAGGAGATAGTAAAAAATGACTGCCAAGAGTGGTGAGACTGTAGTGCAAGTATCAAGCCCAAGCAATAATCCTGGTAGAAAAGAAAGAAAGAAAAAAAGAAAGAAAGAAAGAAGGAAAGAAAATTCAGAATTAGTTATTAATGATTAGTGAAAATATCGTAGGATATTTGCAAGAAAAGTCTCTAGTTGGTCTTAGAGGTCCTCTTTGACAGCAGGCAACAGGATAGAACTATTTGGTTACAGCTGTATCTTTCAACTTTTTTTCTAAGAACCAGGTGTCAAGTGTATATCTGGCCTTTCATACCCTTTGCTCAAACTCGCAGTGTTCTCCTGACTTCATTATCTTTTTGTGGTCTAGCTGTCTATGCAGGACCTCACTCAGTGACACTAAGAAGTCTTCTTACCCTTTGGAATTTTTAGAAATTACCTTCATATGTTTGATAAAATCTGCTCCTTTTCTTCCCATGTTAAGCTTAACTTTTCTAAGCTAATCGTTGTCTCTTAACTTCCTTTAATTCCCCTCCATAGTGAGGTGTACCTGATAGTTGTGTTAGTTGGAATGCACAGATTTTTTTTTCTTTTTGGTGGAACCCAGACTTTTTTTTTTTCCCTCCAGGGTTATTGCTGGGACTCAGTGCCTGCACCATGAATCCACTGCTCCTGGAAGCCATTTTTTTCTCATTTTGTTGCCCTTGTTTTGTTATTGTTGCCATTGCTATTTTTGGATAGGACAGGAAGAAATGGAGAGAGGAGGGCAAGACAGAGAGAAAGACAGACACCTGCAGACCTGCTTCACTGCTTGTGAAGCAACCCTCCTGCAGGTGGGGAGCCGGGGGCTCGAACCGGGATCCTTGTGCCAGCTGGCCCCTAGGAACTAAGACTTTATGTGCCATTTCACCACTCCAGGTCACATTTTCATTTAGTCACATTTAGTCACCACTCCAGGTCACATTTTCATTTAGTCACATTTAGTCACCACTCCAGGTCACATTTTCATTTAGAGAGGAGATGCACTTTAGCACCAAAATTTCTTTCATTGTCAGAGAGCTTCCCATGGAGTGCTGGGCACTAGCCTGAGTTAAGCTCATGCAGTGCAGACACCTTACCCAGTATGCAATCTCTTGACCCTCATACAGACATCTCAGTAATAATTCGAACATGATGTGATTTCCCTCTGTAGCTGCATGGAAGATCTCAAATCATTCAGCTCCCCCTACCCCAGCCCCAGGCTACAGCACAGACCCTGGAAGTGACGCCCTGGAGGAGACAATCTCTTGGAGAGATCAAAACCAGGGCTCAGAAGGAGACGTTTAGTCTAATATTTTTCTTCTGTGGACTCCTCAATAATTCATTCCAGAGACTGGGCAGTTCTTGGTGTTGGGAAAGCAGCAAGGTAGAAGGATATTCTGGCAAGAGCAGGGGCTTTGGAACCAGGCAAATGCAAGTTTAAATTCTGGGATTCCTGCAGATTCTACCTGTAGGCAGTTGCTGAACATCCGGAGTCTCTGTGTCCTCATTTGCCAAATGGGGTGGTAATAGTTACCAAACAGAATTATTGTGGGAGGGGGAAAATGAGATGAGATGTCTAAAGCACTCAATGCAGTGCCTGGCAGAAAGTAGGCGCTGATTAAAGGTGAATCCCATTCCCTTCTCTGTGGAGTAATACCTCGGTAGCTCAAATACTCCTCTGTGCATCAAGGAATTAACACCACTGTTATGAGATTAATTCACAGCAAGGCACATGAAAACAGTGATTCAGATCATGGCAAGGAACTATAATTAAAGTATCTGCTATTGTTTGATTACAGGGTTGACTTTATTCATTTTAGCCAGGGAGCCTGTTGGGTGAAACATGGCTTTGTTTTCTGGGAGGTTTCTATCCCCTTCTTAGTGTCTGGTTGGGCCCGAAGCAGTCCTGTGATTTTTGTTTTGCTCTGAAGAGTCTAAACCTCAGTGGGCTGGAGTAGACAGAGGTGACCTCACCTTCACTGAGCTGCTACTATGCACCAGGTCTTTGGAACACGCTCACTTCCAACTAGTCCTCCTGGCAGTCCTCCAAGTGTCAACTCTCTTCTGTATCTGACAACCAAGAATGCTGAGGCACAAGGGTATATTTAACAAATTACAAAAAGAAAAGAAAGGGGGGAAAAAAAGCCATCTCAGAGGCAAATAGCATAGTTATGTAAAAGACCTTCAAGCCTGAGGCATCAAAGGTCCCAGGTTCAGTTCTGAGCACCACCTTAAACCAGGAGTTTTTTGCAGTGCTAGGGATTAGTTGCCATTTTTTACAGTCATCAGGTATCAGAGACATGTCTTTCGTGAGTGTTTCCTCAAGGATGTCGAACTTGGATGCCTGAGTTGCACAGCAGATGTCATGTCATCGGCGTAGATGAACTTCCTTGAAGAAGTTTCTGGGAGGTCATTGATGTAAATATTAAATAGTGTAGGAGCCAGAACAGAGCCCTGGGGGAGGCCACTTGAGACAAGTCTCCATCTGCTAGACTTGTCACCCAGATGCACCCGGAATCTTCTGTTTTGGAGAAGAAACGATATAGTGTTGGCCACCCATGGAGGCAGGCATCTTGAGATCTTGACTAGGAGACCACGGTGCCAGACTGTGTCATAGGCTGCTGTGAGATCATGCCTCGGCCTAGCGTGAGCTTAATGTGCAGCTTGGCGATACGAGAATCCGGCATGAAGCCCAGCCAGTCTATCTTGGCGTTACTCTCGATCGCACTCTGTCATTTCACGAACATCTCATAAAAACTGCAGCAAAGGTGGGTGCGAGGAATCACATCATTGCAAGACTGGCCAGCTCCTCATGGGGCGCGAGTGCTTCCACACTACGATCATCATCTCTGGCATTATGCTATTCCACTGCAGAATACTGTGCCCCAGTATGGTTCCGTAGCCCCCATGTCCACTTGGTCGATTCCAAATTATATTCCTCCATGAGGATCATTTCTGGAACCATCCGTTCCACCCCGGTTCCATGGCTGCCAGTTCTTAGCAACATCGCCCCGCCAGATACTCGTCAGGATGCGGCATCATCTAAGTTCATTTCCCACGTCTACGCTCGACCGGACCTGCCAATATACGCGGATATCTTCGCCCACCCTGTCCAACGCTTGACGTCTCGTCACCCAATCTGGTCCCCTACGCCTACACTGAACTTCTCTGTTCCAGACTCTTGGAAACAGAGTTGGCAGTCAGCTGAGGTAAAGAACAAACACCTCATCACAGACCCCTGCAAGCGTCAACCCGGCTTTGACCTAGCACGTTATGACTGGGCCCTCCTCCATCGCTATCGAACAGGCCATGGCCGGTGCGCCGCTATGTTCCATCGCTGGGGAGCCAGAGACGACCCGAACTGCCCCTGCGGCTCCAGACAGACTATGATCCACACAGTCAACGACTGCCACCTCTCCAGATTCAAAGGAGGTCTCGAAACTTTACATCAGGCTCAGCCTGACGCTGTTGACTGGCTAAGGAAGAAGGGTAAAGGCTAGAAGAAGAACCAGGAGTGCTACAAACAAGCTGAGCCATCCCCAGTAAGGGAAAGAGTTTAATTCACTCCCACTAGGTCCCAAAGACTGCCTCCCAGTTTAAGCACCAAATTTACAACCAAATAAAAGTACTTGAATTGTTAACTTTTGGGACTTCCAGCTACCAGTCAAATCCATTCAGGGCCCTGTGTTTTTCAATAAAAATCTCAAGATTTTCTTCTGAGTAGCAGTATGCCCCTCCCCATCCCCTCCCATTTCTTTTGCAGCAAGGGAGGTCCAAGGGATAAAAGAAATTGTTCTTTGGGATGAGTAGGAAACCTCTCTAAAGGACACTGACCAATGTGAGTGCTGTGACTGTGTGCTCTCCTCCCCTCCCTCCTTTTCTTCTGCTTTCTACTGAGGATGCTGCTTGCGTGTTGGTGCTTGGTAGTAATTATTTTATTTTATTCATTTATTTTTAAAGATTATTATGTATTAATGAGAAAGATAGGAGAGAGAGAAAGAACCAGACATTACTCTGGTACATGTGCTGCCAAGGATTGAACTCACGACTTCATGCTTGACAGTCCAGTGCCTTAGCCACTGCGCCACCTCCTGGACCACTATTTATTTTATTTTATTTTATTTTATTTTATTTTATTTTATTTGCCTTCAGGGCTCATTGCCAGCACTAAGAATCTACTCCTCCTGGTGGCCATTTTTTTTTTTTTCATTTTACTGGATAGGACAGAGAGAAATTGAGAAAGGAGAGGGAGATAGAGAGGGAAGGAGAAAGATGGACACCTGCAGACTTGCTTCACAAAGGCTGGATACATCCCCCTGCAGGTTGGGAGCAGGGGCTCAAACCCAGATCCTTGTGTAGGTCCTTAGTTCTACCTGCACTTAACTGCGTGTACCACCCACTGTCTGGCCACCCTTGGCTGCCATTTTATTATTTTTTTCAGTTATACTTCTTTACTTATAGAGTAAAAATAGCAACAAGACCTTAGGATAAAAGGGGTACAATTCCACATAATTCCCACCACCAGAGTTCCATATCCCATCCCCTCCATTAGAAGCTGCCCTATTCTTTATCCCTCTGGGAGTATGGACCCAGGATTATTATGGGGTGCAGAAGGTGGGAGTTCTGGCTTCTGTAATTGCTTCTCTATTGGACATGAGCGTTGGCAGGTGGATCCACACCCCCAGCTGTTTCTATCTTCCCCTAGTGGGGCAAGGCTCTGGGGAGGGGAGGTTCCAGGACACATTGGTGAGGTCATCTGCCCAGGGAAGTCAGGATGGCATCATGGTAGCATCTGTACCTTGGTGGCTGAAATCACTAAGCAGAACAAATTGTTAGATGATCAGGAACCTAAAGGCAAGACTATAGATGAGATTTGGAGTCTCCTTTTCAGAAAAAAGCTAGTAGGTCTATTTTAGGTATATTCCAAGGGACTCGTGACTTGAGTAATTTTTTGGCAGCCATTTTAAATGATGAGGCTTATGAGGTGACCTTGAAAATGGATGCCTACCCTAAGATGGCAGAACGGAAAGGTAGAGAAATCTCTGTTTGCTGATGGCCACCAAACTGTCATACCAATATTGGGCTGCCAGTTTTTCAGTTCCACTTCAATGAGAGAGGAGCAAGTCTGAGAAATTTAAATCTCCCCTTTTATTGTCATTATTGCAGCTGGATGGGTATACCTATACCATCTATTTCTCCAACAGTTTTGCTAGGTAGGCATTCTTTTTCAGCCCCAGGTTTGCAGGTGAGGGAACAGAAACACAGAGAGGTTCGTCACTTACTCTGAACCCTAGAGCTAGTAACAGAATGGATTTGAACCCATGCCAACTTCTGCAACACTCACTCTCTTAGTAATTATATTAGATGGTGGAGTTTGACTAGACATCAAAGGCTATTTTCCCAGATTGAAGAACTTTCATGTCTCAGTGGAATTTTCCTTCAGAATCAAACTTTATTTCTGATGGCTGGAGCCCTCTTTGCATCTGGCATGAGGTTAGTTTTGCACTTTGTAAGGAATAACATTCTAATGGGTTTTTAAGGGCCCAGAAGACTTGTTAGCTGTTCCCTGGCTGCCGCAGGACAAACTCATTAAAAGCATCTGAACAAAACCAACAGCACTTGAAGGGCAACAAGAAAATGAGGGAGATACTCCGCACTTGGGGTGAGAGAATCCTTATGGTAAGTCACGGATTTCAGCGCCTCCACTCAACAAATTGGAGCTGGGACTCTGTCCAGGACCCTTGAATTCTTGTCTCCCCAGATTCCATAGCCTTGGAAGGTAGATTGCTGTGCTAGATCCAGTCTATTAATTTGGATATCTCTGGAGTTTTCTCTTAACAGGATTTTTACCTTTGTGGAAAATATTTTGCTAAGCAAATAAAATTAGAGGAGAAATGTTTACTGAGCTAAAGAGAACTCTTTTTTTTTAATGTGGCACCAGGAAAGTACCCAATTACAGTAAAATGTGGATTATCAAGCGTCCTGTCTATCTATGGAACTTGCCATTAGTTGGCATCTGTGGAATGGGGATTATTCTGATCATTTCAGAGTGATGGTAAGGAAAACAAGAAGGGGGTGACCTAGCATGGTGCTACCACAGACCAGCAACTCATTGAAATAGGCTTTTCTTCTTTTATGGAGACCTGGAACCTAGGACTGACCAGCCACCTTATTCCCTTGTCCAGCCTTAGATGACTGAGACCATTAGAAAAATAATGAGCAAACTAGCCCACCAGGGAAAGATGGAACAGGATGGGGGGTATAGATTCACCTTTTTTTTTTTAAGATTTTTATTTATTTATTAATGAAAAACATAGGAGGAGAGAGAAAGAGCCAGACATCACTCTGGTACATGTGCTGCCGGGGATTGAACACAGGACCTCATGCTTGAGAGTCCGATGCTTTATGCACTGCACCACCTCCCAGACCACTAGATTCACCTTCTAACACCCATGTCCAGCAGAGAAGCTATTACAGAAGCCAGAACTCCTACCTTCTGCACCTCCCAAAAAGAATTTTGGTCCATACTCCCAGTGGGGGAGAAGTGATAAGAGGAAGAGGGTAAGAGGGCTCTGAGCTCCAGCTCCTTCAGGACCCACAGAAAGAGAAGGAAAAAGAGAGGGATATTTGGATGTGGTAATAGGGTATGAGTGGCTTGGAGGAGAAGAGAGGACTGGACCTGGAAGAAAGGGGGGGGGGACAATTATGTACAAATGTGGACAGGTTGTTGTAGAGATGGTGGTTGGCTAAAACCTTAGGGGAACTGTGGTGGCTTGCAGTGGAGACTGGGGATTCAGGTGGGGACAACGTGGAATTATACCCATGTTGACATGAATTTTGTAAATCAATATTAAATCACAAAATTTTTAAAAGGGGGGGGCGGGCGGTAGTGCAGCGAGCGGGTTAAGCACACATGGCACAAAGCACAAAGGGGTCACTTCATGGGCAATGAAGCAGGTCTGCAGTTATTTATCTTTCTCTCGCCCTCCTCTCTTGATTTCTCTCTGTCCTATCCAACAACAACAACAGAAATGGCAACATAACAACAAGAGCAACAAAATGGGGAAAATGACCTCCAGGAGCAGTGGATTCGTAGTGCAGGCACCGAGCCCCAGTGGCAATAACCCTGGAGGGGAAAGAAAAAGAAAAAGAGAAAAAAAATAAGCTGAGAGGGAAAAAAAAAAAAAAAAAGCCATTGTTCTTAACAATCCAGAGGAAAAAAAAAAAGTATTGGCCCCCAAGTAATTTTGCAAGTTTTCCAACCAGCTAGTGTTTAGAAGTTCACTTAAGCAAATCTCCTATAATCTTTAAGTCCTAACACAAGGCACAGCAAAGCATGTGGTGAAAGTTGCCAGCTCTAAGAGTACCAACTAACTTAGGTTTGAGTCTTTATTCTTTACCTCTGTGACCAACTTAAAGATTTGCAGAATGGAGGTGAGTAGTACTGCCTGCAGTTAGTTGTGGGGTAGCATATTAACAGGCTAGAGAAGATAGTTCATAAGCAGGGCTCAATGATCAGTGGTGAAAATTAGTGATTAAGACTATTACTTACCTGCATGGCTTCCTGCCTTCTTACTTTCTGTGACTGTTCTACCATAATGGCTCCCACTCTATATGGTGGGAGTGAAGCAGATTTCAAAAGAAAGTTTAGAGACGGGCCGGGCGGTGACGCACCTAATTAAACAACCACATTACAGTGTGCAAGGACCCAGGTTCAAGCCCCTGGCCTCCACCTGCAGGGGAAAAGCTTCAAGAGTGGTGAAGCAGGGTTGCAGGTGTCTCTCTGTCTTTCTCCCTCTCTGTCTGCCCCTTCCTTCTCCATTGCATTCAGTTACCATCTGCAGCAAGCAGATTGTCAGTTAGTCTGGTGCCTCTGCTTCTGGGAGGCTGCCAATGGTTGGCAAGAGGGCTCATGCACCATCCAGGGGGCCAGGCCAAACTTGACTACAGGGTGACAAACCATGGGCTTTCAAGAGACCCAGGAAGGGGTAAGTCCCAATACACAAACTCTTTCAAGTTCTCACTCTGGGCACAGTGACCCCAATCATTGTATTAGGGAGCTCCCCAGGGGTGTGAGCCTATCTGGCACCATTACTGAAGCAGTCTGCCTCAGGCACCCTAGAGCCCGCTCGCTCTAAAGACCAGCACTCTGAAACAGGCATCTTGACCACAGGAGGCCAAAGTGAATATCCTTTCAGTGAACTCAGGAGAAGTCATTCAGTCCAAAGGTCTATTCAAATGATGAGATTCTTCTCTTCCCAACCATTGAAAGGTTGGATATTGCCTACAAGCTCTCTCCTTCTCCCTCTCCCTCTCCCTCACTCTCTCCTTCTCCTCCCCTCCCCCTTCCTTTCTTTATCTAGTTCATCCCCTCTCTCTCTCTCTCTCTCTCTCTCTCTCTCTCTCTCTCTTTCTTGTTCTGAGGCCATAACAGCTAAATGGACCAAGTCTGGGCTCAGTAGAGTTCTAAAGCAGGGTCAGACCCTAGCCGTCCCATACCAGACTTTTGTCTTCATCTCCAGGAAGCCCCTCTGTCTTGCCTCCTTGCTCTGGATGCAGAATGTCATGGAGGAATGGAGGTGGTAGGGGCGGAATGTTGTCTAAAAGAAGACCTTCTCCAGCACCTAGTTTTTATTTGTATGTTATTATATTATTACCACCAGCATCAACACTGGAGCCAAGTACCTATATGACAAATATCCACCGCTCTCCACAGCCATTGTTTACTTTTTTTTTTTAATAGAAGCAGAAATTGAGAAGGAAGGGGAGGATAGAGAGGGAGAGAAAGATATGCCTGTAGTACTGTTTTACAATTTGTGAAGCTTCACACACACACACACACACACACACACACACACACACACACACACACTGGTGAGGACTGGGGGCTTGAACCCTGCACAGTATAACGTGTTCACTCTATCGAGTATGCCACCAGTTGGCTCCTACAGCATATTTTAAAATAAGACTCTGGCAGGAGCCGGGTATTGGCACACCCAGTTAAATGTATAGATCACCAAGTGCAATGATTGGGGTTTGAGCCCCCACTCCCCACCTTCAGGGAGAACACAAGTGGTGAAGCAAGACTACAGGTGTGTCTGCCTTTCTCTCCATCCTCTCTCAATGTCTCTCTATCCTAGTCATAAAAATTAGAAAGAAAATAAAAAAGGAAAGATGGCCATTGGGAGCAGAGGATTCACAGTGCTGGTACTGAGCCCCAATGGTAACCCTGGTGGCAACTGAGAACATGAATAAACAATATAAAATAATACTTTGACAAGACCTAATGCTGAAAAGAAATCAAGGGAAACAGAACAAAACACAGGATGGAAGCTTCAGATAAAAACCGTCCATCCGGGGAGGCGGGCGGTAGCGCAGCGGGTTAAGCGCAGGCGGCGCTAAGCTCAAGGACCGGCGTCAGGATCCCGGTTCGAGCCCCCCCGGCTCCCCACCTGCAGGCAGGTCCCTTCACAGGCGGTGAAGCAGGTCTGCAGGTGTCTGTCTTTCTCTCCCCTCTCTCTGTCTTCCCCTCCTCTCTCCATTTCTCTCTGTCCTATCCCACAACAACGACAACAACAATAATAACTACAACAATAAAACAACAAGGGCAACAAAAGGGAATAAATAAATAAAATAAAATAAATGAATTAAAAAAAAAAAACCCGTCCATCCTGCAATGCACTTGGACTTGAGAGGCTTTGAGGTGCTGGCCCGGCCTCTCCCAAGCCCTGTCTTCAGGTCCAGGAGCGCCTCCTGCTGTCAAAGCCCTCCAGAGCACAGGACAGTCACTCCGGAGCCAGGCCTTGATCTGCACAGCCCAGAGACATCCCCCAAAGAAAGATTTTTCCCTCCAAAGCACTTCACTACCTTGAAGCCCTGGCAGTAACAGATGTAACAGGGACCCCAGATCAAAAGCACCAACATCTGGAGTCTAGAATATGCTTCCCCTACACTGAAGGTTTTGAGGACAGAATTCTACCTATACAGAGAAGCAGAAACAAAGCTCTTTCCATAGCACTCACTCTGTGACTTAATTTACCTGCTAAATTGATTCTGTTCTTCCTGCATGGCTCGCACATCCCTGCACTTTGTGCCATGTGTGCTTAACCCGCTGCGCTACCGCCCGACCCCGGCTCTCACATCCTCCTCTAACATCCTCACGGATAGAACTCAAACCCTGCCCTCTCCATGAACTCAAACCCTGCCCTCTCCATGAAGCCTTCCCTGATTCCTTCTCCAGCCACTCAGAAGCCATATGGCACCAAATACTTATTTTTGCTCCACAAGTTTCACCATCTGTAAAGCAGACATAATAAACATCTCTGTATCTCTGAACTCTAGCAATCAATAGACAGACTTGGTACTCAGCAAATACACAGGCCTAGCTCCATGTTTGTGTGGGGATCAATGACATGAATACCCCCTTCACCTGCCTGCCTGGCCATCTTTTTTTTAATCTTTATTTATTTATTTGTTTTTGTTGCCCTTGTTTTATTGTTGTAGTTACTGATGTCATCGTTGTTAGATAGGACAGAGAGAAATGGAGAGAGGAGGGGAAGATAGAGAGGGGGAGAGAAAGAGAGACACCTGCAGACCTGCTTCACTGCCTGTAAAGCGACTTCCCTGCAGGTAGGAAACCGGGGGCTCGAACCGGGATCCTTAATGCCCATCCTTGTGCTTTGTGCCATGTGTGCTTAACCTGCTGCTCTACCGCCCGACTCCCTTTCTGTCTGACTGTCTTTAGGGCCACCTAGAATTCCATTGCTACTCTCCAAAACCAGCCAAACTGTCCGGGTGCTGGCTGCCAGGGCCTCTGCTTTTAGGCAACCACTGGAGTGGTGCTACTATTCTCTCTTGTGCAGTGAACAGCATATATGGTGCTGCTCTTGGGGCTCAAGTGCTCAGGGGCTGGTCTGGGAGGTGTGCTCAGAGCCAAGCCAGAGCTCAGCACTCCTGCAGTTGTGACCCTGCAGAGGGATGCTGGCATATCTGACTTCTTACCTTGTCTTTGGCTCCTCAGCACAACCAATTCGTAATGGATGTCAGCCTCTGAATTTCTTATCATGTTGTTTATATCTAATAAGTGACTCGCCCTGTTTTTTTTTTTTTTTAAGTCAGCTTTAAAAAAATACTGTGTTTGAACATCTGTCAAGGGCTGGGGATTAGCTGAATAGGCACTGGATGCCAGGATATTATATTCTCTCTTATCCTTTATACTGTAATTATCTTGATCCTCAAACAACTCGGTACCAGTTACAACCACTTTCGCAGAGTTGTTGTTGCTGCACATTCAAAAAATTATTTTATTTGAATCTAAATTAAACTGATATGTAACAAGGTTTTTTTTTTTCTTACTAAGTCTCAAAAAAAAAAACACAGTATCTGTAGATGATTAAAAAACAGTAAAACACGGACAATTTCAAAGTTTATTTCGAGAATAAACTCATGAAAATTCATCTAATTATGCAGCAGTGTACCAAAAATAATCTTTTCCAAACCTAAATTTGTTTAACAAAACACACAGTCAGCTAAGCCAAATGAAAACAAATGTATACTTATCCACCCCCCCCCTGCACCCCCCCCCCTTTGTTGCTTCAGAGGCACAGGGGCCTGGCAGGTACAGAAGGCTGATCTCCAGGGCCACAGCCAGGTGCAGCTCCTGTGTAGCTGAAACCTACAGCATCTTAGGGGCCTTCTCTCATTCTGTCACCTGTCTCACAGTGGAGAGACTAGGTGCTCACTAAACTTTTTTAAAAGATGTATTTTATTTTTCCTAATTGAAATAAGTGAATTGCATTGCATTGGATGGAATGTATCCAAAACTCAATTACCCACCCTGAATGACTAAACTAAAAATCACAGAAACAGTTATCCTCCCAGAGTCCCCTGGTCAATGCTGAGGCCAAATGCTTTCTTTCACCACAGCCAAGAATAGAACAAGGAGGCTGGCTGCGGAAAGGGGGGTGGAGGGGTGGGTGGAGGGTGGAGGTCTCTGGATTTCAATACTAGAGACAAGCTTCTCTCACCCTCAGAACAGGAGAACCAGAAGTTTGAAGAAAACAGCAAGTCCCCATCACCCTCAAATTCTTTTGAAGCATGCTTCCCAGAAATGGCTTAACAAGTGACAGTCTGGTATAGTAAAAATAGCTCAGATAGGTCGCAGTATGGCTGCTTTGCTCTGTGTGTGACCTGGGCTTGAGCCCAGTCCTCACTGCACTGGAGGAAGCTCCAGTGCTATCGTGTCTTTCCTTTTCTCCTCCTCTCTCTTTCTAGCTAGGAGAGAAAAAAAAAAGGCAGCTCAGAAGGATGAAACCCCCATAACAACACAACAAAAGTAAAAGGCAATTTACACTTGCTTTTTTTTTTTTTTTTTTTTTGCCTCCAGGGTTATTGCTATGGCTTGAGCTTGGTTCTGGTTCTTGGTTATTTCTGGTGGTCATTTTTTCCATTTGTTTTGTTTATTGTATAGGTCAGAGAGAAATTGAGAGGGGAGGGGAAGACAGAGAGGGAGCGAGAAAAAGAGACACCTGCAGACCTGTTCTGCCGCTTATGAAGCATCCCCCTGTAGGTGAGGAGCCGGGGGACTCGAACCCAGATCCTTCGTGGGTCCTTGCACTTAGTACTGTGTGCACTTAACTGGGTGCACCACCACCAGGTCCCCACTTACTTTTTTTTCCTTGCTGTACAATTGGCATGCACAACTGCATGTGTTTCAGGTATCAGATAATGAATGGCTCCAAGGCTACCCTACGCCCAGATCACCACTGTGTCTAGTTAACGTTGATCTCCTGCTACAGTGATACGTTGTATTTCTTGAGTTGAGGACTTTGAAGATTTACTCTTTTAATAGCTTTTTAAAGATACTACATTTGGGGAGTTGGGCGTTGGGCGGTAGCACAGTGGGTTAAGCACACGTGGCGTGAAGCACAAGGACCGACAGAAGGATCCTGGTTCGAGCCCTCGGCTCCCCACCTGCAGGGGAGTTGCTTCACTGGCGGTGAAGCAGGTCTGCAGGTGTCTGTCTTTCTCTCCCCCTCTCTGTCCCCTCCTGTCTCCATTTCTCTGTCCTATCCAACAACAACGACAACAATAAAACAACAAGGGCAACAAAAGGGAAAATAAATAAGTAAACATTTAAAAAAATCACTACATTCCTTTTACCTGTAGTTTCATAGCGCCTTCTGCCGCCATCCTGCACATTATATGCTTACTGTTCATTTTGTAACCTGGAATGTCTACCTTTTACCCCCCCAACCATTTCACACCTGCTCTCAATCCCCCTCCCTACCTCCAGAAAACACCCGTTTGCTGTTTGCTGTTCTCTGTATGAAAGAACTTTTTACTTACTAATTTAAGGAAATTTCAGGGGGCCGGATGGTGGCACACTTGGTTATGCACACATAGCACCATGCACAAAGATCCAGGTTCGAGCCCCTACTCCCCACCTGCAGGGTGGGAAGACATTTCAAAAGCGGTAAAGCAGGTCTACAGGTGCCTCTCTTTCTCTCTCCTTCTTATCTTCCCCATCTCTCTCAATTTTTGTCTGTTCTATCCAATAAAATGGGAAAAAATGTTCATCAGGAGCAGTGGATTTGTAGTGCCAGCACTGAGCCCCAGTGATAACCCTGGTGATAATATATATAATTATACAAGTTTTATTTTTTATTAGTGATTTAATATTGATTTACAAAATTACATGTCAACAGGGGTATAATTCTGTGCTGTTCCCACCACCAGAGTTCTGAATCCCCAATCCCTCCATTGCAAATCACCACAGTTTGCCCAAGGTTGCAGACATAGGTTAACTCATTTCTGCAACTATCTGTCTACATTTGTATATAATTGCCCCCTTTCCCTTCCAGGTCCAGCCCTCTCTTCTCCTCCAAACCACTCGTGACCCTATTACTACATCCAAATTCCCCCCCCCCCCTTTTTCCTCCTCTCTCTGGGTCCTGAGGCAGCTGGAGTTCAGAGCCCTCTTATCCTCTTCAGCCTATCATTTCTCCCCCACTGGGAGTATAGATCAAGATTGTTTTGGAGTGCAGAAAGTAGGAGGTCTGGCTTCTGTAATTGCTTCTCTACTGGACATGGGTGTTGGCAGGTGGATCCATCCCCCCAGTCTGTTTCTATCTTGCCCTAGTGGGGCAGGGCTCTGGGAAGTGGGGTTCCAGGACACATTGGTGAAGTCATCTGTCCAGAGAAGTCAGGATGGAATCATGGTAACATCTGCAACTTGGTAGCTGAGGCTGCAGGTGTTAAAAAAAAGACAAAAACAAACCAACCAACAAAAAAAAAAACCCCAATTCATAAGATGATACCATATTTATCCTTTTCTGTCTGACTTATTTCACTCAACTTAATGCCTGCAAGCTCTATCCATGTTGTCATTAAGTGTTTAGAGGTCTTTTTCTTTTTGTTGTGGTGACTACTATATCTGTTATACATCTCTCTCATTTTCTTCATTCACTCACTCACTCACCCACCTCTGGGCACTTCATTTGTTTCCATCTGTGAAAGCTTTTTATCTCAAGATTCATCAACTTATTCGCCAACTCTCTTTACTCCCAGCAGTGTACCTCACACTTTGCTTGTCCCCCGGGGGCTCCAGTTTGTCTCTTTATTTGATCTCTGTTTCCTTGGTCCAAGTCCCTTAAGCTTTCTGATCCTCAGTCTACTTCTCTGTTCAACTGACACCATTGCATGTGCCCTCAAGAGTCAGCAGGAGTATTGAGTGAGATTAAAACACGCAGCACACTGTCTTTATAGTCTTGTGCCCCATAGAGTAATTACATTTTTAAAAAAATAGTAGTTAAAGAATAAAAGGGTTTTTTTTCAAAGAAAGAAAGGCCTTTGCATCTAACAGGGGATACATCACAGTGGTAGCTAATTCTCACTGGAAGTAATACATCTGCATGTACACACTGGAGAGATGAGCTTTCCCCTTCCCATCAGTCTCTCCGGGAGGCTCCTTATGGCCTCTGTCACCTGTCTAGATAACATCATCCATGGCCTGAAACCCTGACCCAGCTGTTGTCCTCCTTCTCCACCACACAGGGACATGCTGATTAGTTCTAGAAGTGCTTGTTTTCTGGAGGCTTGGCCCAGCTTTAAAGACTGGGAAAAAAAAAAAAAAAAAACCCAGTAACTGAACAGGACCTAGCTCCGTGGGAGCCCCTCCCCTGGCCCAGTTCAGGATGCATCACTTTTTTTCTCTCTCCTCTTGCCCCCATGGCACTTGGACAGACAGTTGATGAGTGGTTCATTTTGTGCCCTGTTTTTCAGAACTGAGGCAGGAGCCTTGCCCATGAGGACTAGCGAAAGGTCTGACATAAAGGCCATTGGACATAAAGACAGGTCAGCAGTCAGGCGGGAAGAATTCAAGTATTTGCAGTTCTCAGAGGTCAGGTGGATCTAAGGCTAGGCTACTCAGACTCGCCAGCAAAAATTCTCAGAACAGAACAGAACACATCCCCTTTGCACAAGCCTGAGATTCTGACAGCTTATGCGCACCAGACAAACCTAGGTCTACAGTGAAGCTAGTCTAGTTTTCACTCTGGCATCTATCACTCTCACCGTCACATCTCACAAACTTTATTTCAACAGTGACTTTTTTTTTCGTGTGCATGGATGCACAGAGTTTATTAAATCATGCATGTGGGGCCGGGTGGCGGCGCACCTGGCTGAGCGCACATGTTACAGTGCACAAGGACCCGGGTTTGAGCCCCTAGGCCCCACCTGCAGGGGGAAAGCTTCTCAAGTGGTGAAGCAGGGCTGCAGGTGTGTCTCTCTGTCTCTCTCCCTCTCTGTCTCCCTTTTCCTCTTGATTTCTGGCTGTCTCTATCCAATAAATAAATAAAGACAATAAACTTTTTTTAAAAAGAAGGAAAAGCAGGGAGAGGTCATATACCTATAGAGAAAACAGGTCAAATTAGAGCAGGGTCGTTTTTGTCCCTCTCCCCTACCCTGCAACGCTGGGGAGAGTCTCAGTGTTGCTCCCCCCCCCCCCCACTCCATGATGGTCTGCTGGTGGGGAGACCATCAGTGAGAGGGGAGGGCGAGGGGATGTGAACGCTGGGGACGCCTCTGAATTCATCTGTCTTCCCGCCTCTCTCCCCTTCCTCCCTCCCAGTTCCACCTTGGCATTATTTCTTTTCCTTCCTTCCTTCCTTCCTTCCTTCCTTCCTTCCTTCCTTCTTTCCTTCCTTCCTTCCTTCCTTCCTCTCTCTCTTTCTTTCTCTTTCCAGTGTATAATTTCAGATTCTTTATTACAAAGATTTGAGGTAGAAGCCGATAGTAAGGTGCAAAGAATGCTTGTGGGGACAGAGGCCATGAGAGCCTTAGAAGCATGGCCTGCTCATGCATTTTTTCCTCCTTAAAACCCCGAAGCTACATCGCACCTGGTGTAGCTTCCCACTGGTCCATAGAGATCATCTGTCTTTCCTGTTGGGTTACAGTTTCCACCTCTCTGGGACCCAGGGCCATGATGGTGTCAGGTATGCTGGGATCAAGCAGACATTGTGTCCATGTCAGCACACAGCCATTACAGAAGCCAGAGCTTCCTTCAGCAGCTCAGAAAGAATTTTGGCCCATATTCCCAGAGGGAGAAATGTTAGGGGTCAGTTCTGAGGGACAGGAGGCCTGGAGTCTCAGAGAGCTGGGACTTGGTCGCTTAGTTTTATGTTGTCACATGTTTCCTCATAACAGTGGTGAAGAACTTAAAGGTAACACTGGGAAATTCTAGTAGGACAACTCATCCACTGTGTGCGTGTTAGAACCTCTGTGTTGTTTCCTGCACTCATCCCTGCAGCTTCAACAAAAGCTCCCTGCGGGGCTCTAGGTTGGCTAGAGGGATAACATAGCAAAGAACCAAGAATATAGTAGGAAAACCAAAAACAAACACACACACAAACAAACCACCTGTAATCCTTTGAACCTTGGAGTCAAAAGCTCGCGCGTTACCCATTTTTTCCTCTGTATCTGACAAGTTTTAACACAGTGGACTTTCAGTGAAAGCTTAATGGGAGAAAAAATTTAAAATGGCCCAAACGTCAGCTAATGGGGAATTTAATTATCATTTGATCTTTTGGAAATTTATCACGACTTGTCATAGTCTACAGATAGTTAATCATAATCCCAAAAGAATTTAGTGAAAACTTAGTAGAGGTCAGTCCCTGTACTGAGATAGATGTTTGTTTTTCTTTCTTCTTCTCCTCCTCCTCCTCCTCCTTCTTCTTTTAGTATTAGATCCCAATCTACAGATGGCGAATAGGTAACTCAGAGATGCTGAGCATTTTATCCACGGTCCCATTGCTATTAAGAGGCAGAGCTGGAGGCACAAGAAAAGTCTTGACATTACAGACTCAAATAGAAAGTCAACATTTAGCTCCCCCCTACTCCCCCCACCCTTATTCAAATTCCCTGGACAATCAACTTTATGTTTCCTACTGGTGACCTATTTCAATGCTACCATCTTAGCTATTATCAAACAGAGACCAGAGATGTTGTTTGACTTTCTTGTGGTAACACAGGATGAGAGTAGAAGGGGCACGTTCCTCATTAAGTTTCTCAGATCTCAAAAGATGGCTCTTTTATTTTAAAGTAAACATAGCCATGTATAAACAACATTATCTTAGTTTGCTCAACCCTCATCCTTCTCTCAGCACCAGTTCACTCCGCTCTTTTCTTCTTTAATCACTTGGCAAATATGTGTAGAGGGAGTGCTAGTGAAGTGATTTAGTTACATTCCAGGAGGGGCCAGAGATTTAGGAAGAATGAAAAAGTTGAAGAACTGGAAAGAAACAAAGAAAGACAGAAGTGAATGAAGAACAGGAAGAGAGAGAAACAAAAGTAGGAAGAATAGGAGGGGGGAGGAGAAGATAGAGGAAGAGAAACAGCAGCAGCAGAAGAAGAAGGATGGAAAAAGAGGCAACAAAAGGAGGGGAACTGCTGAGTACTTCCTGTGTGGTAGACGCTCCATTTCAGCTTCTCACTTCCTGTGTGGTAGACGCTCCATTTCAGCCTCTCACTTCCTGTGTGGTAGACGCTCCATTTCAGCCTCTCACTTCCTGTGTGGTAGACGCTCCATTTCAGCTTCTCACACACATTGATTGATCTGCTCCAGGCAGACACCCTGTGAGGGGCTCACCATTATAATTTCTTTTCGTAGAAGTGTGTTCTGTGACACAGAGACCTTAAAGAGTTTGAAAGAACTGAAAGGGGTGACTTAGAAACTCTGCCTCCAGTGACTTTGCTTGGGCCCTATAGGGATGCTGGTCTTAAAACACATTCCAGTTGCTCTGAGGGTCAGTGGAGTGAAGTAGATGCCCACAGAAGGAACAACACCATTCCTGGGTTGTTCTCTCATCCTATCTTCTCCTTTGCTGTTTTCTCAAGAGGGAGCCATGAACAGCACTGAACACAGACCTGCATGTCAGAGCAGCCTGCAAGTGGGAAGGGCTGTGTATTTAAGTGTATTTAGGGGCTGACTTGCTGGGTCCCTGCCTCTCACCGGTTCTGACATAGGATGAGTTCAACTGGGTGGCTTCTCATCTGGAATATGGGAACAATAGTTCTACCCTGTGTGTACCAGAGACTAACCTGAGGTGAAAGCAGCCTAAAGCACCAGCAAGGAATTCAACGGAGCCATTAGTCCCCCTTGACATATTGCATGTAGATATTTGTTAAAAATGAAATTTGGGGGCAGAAGCTAAGATGAGAATGGTAGAATGCAAAAGAAAACGGCTTAGGAGTTGAATTCCCTGTGATTACTGACAAGAGATTCTGGATTATTCTGGAAAAAAGTAAAGGCCCAATGGGTGGTTATAGTCATTCACCCATTAAGTTGCTTTAATTTTTTTAAATTATCTTTATTTGACAGAAACAGCCAGAAATCTAAAGGGAAGAAGGAGTTAGAAAGAGAGACACAGTGAGTCAGGCAGTAGCGCAGTGGGTTTAGCGCAAAGCGCAAGGACTGGTGGTAAGGATCCGGGTTCGAACTCCCAGCTCCCCACCTGCAGGGGAGTCGCTTCACAGGTGGTGAAACAGGTCTGCAGGTGTCTGTCTTTCTCTCCCCCCTCTCTGTCTTCCCCTCCTCTCTCCATTTCTCTCTGTCCTATCCAACAACAACAACATCAATAATACCAACAATAAAACAAGGAAAACAAAAGACAATAAATAAATATTTTAAAAAAGAGAGAGACACCTACAGCACTGCTTCATCACTTGCAAAGCTTTTTTTTTTTTTTTTTTTAATTCCTTACAGCCTTAGAGTCTAGCAAGCCCAAGGTCATAACACTGGTAGACTCAGTGTCTGATGGAAGGCCCACTTTCTCACTGACAGAAATCTCACTGTGGCCTCACTTGGCTAAAGGGCAAGGCACATGCTCAGACCTTTTCAAGAAGGGCACTAATCTGGGGTCAGGTGGTGGCACACCTGATTAAGCGTTCACATTACAGAGCAAAAGGACCCAGGTTCAAGCCCCTGATCCCCACCTGCAGGGGGTGAAGCAGGGCTACAGGTGCCTCTCTGTCTCTTTCCCCCCACCCCTCTCAATTTCTCTCTATAATAATAAATGAATAAAAATATATGTATTTTAAAAGGGCACTCCTTCCATTCTTGAGGACATCACCCTCATAACCCAATTACATCCCCAAGGTCCCTCCTCCAGGTATACTCTCCTTTGGGGTTAAGACTTCAACAGAGGAGTAAGGGGCAGAGGAAACAGGGTTACCAGAGTGATAGGCATTCTTTCCACACCCAGGAAGATGCTGCGCCTGTCACGATGACCCCTAGCAGTGGCCGCAGTGATGCAGCCTCCCGCCGACCTTTATTCTTCTGCAGATTTGAGACAGCGTCCACGCAGTGCACTGGTTTGCCTAGGACGACACAGCTAGCAAGCTCAGACTAGTGCGGGGGTGACATAAGGAAGCACCGAGAGGGTGGAGGGCATGCCTGGCTCAGAGTGAATGAAGTCAGCCTTCCAGGACTGTTCCAGGTGAAGCTCTAACCCTTTGCAAGCTAAAACACTCCTTCTAGGTATGACTCACATCTGGGTCAGTCTGAGTAGCTGGAAACAGTCCTTCAAACCCGGAGACCTGAGGTCAGGGGGATGCAGCATCCGGTCTAGAGCAGAGCCCCAGTCTCCCCAGTCTCCCCAAGAGCAGCCCACAGAACCAGGACTGCGGGGCTGCCCCACACGACTTGAATATGGTCCCGGCAGAACATCAGCGAAGCCTCCAGATAAAGAGAGAGCAGAACTCTGTCTCTCTGGGACACAGCCCAGGGTCCCAGTTAGGCCATGGTGGGCTGGTGAGGTGGTGGTGGTGGAGGGAGGAAGGCCCTGCCCTCCTTCTGTACAAACTCGGTCCTGCAGTTCCCAGCTACGGACAGTAGGTGGCAGTGGGTCTTGAGAAATCTCCGTCCTGCCCTGCCAGGCTCTGAAGATCCAGCCTGGAGAAAAACGTGGCTGGGCTGGAGCAGGCGCAGGAGAGAAAGGAGAGAAAGGAGGAGAGAAAGGAGGAGAGAAAGGAGCCCCAGGGGGGGGCGGTGGGGGGGACTGTCCAGGCCTCGGCGGCTTCTGCCCCACCCTGGGGCTGGGGGGACTTGGGTGGCAGCTCTGAAAACAGGATCTGAGGTTCCCCGGGCCTGGTGGAAGCTTGTGGCTGTGTGTGTGAGATGTGGGGAAGCCCTTAGCACCCTGTGAGGCCTGGCTGCTGACTCCCCAGACAGCAAGGGTGCTAGCACAGGGACAGACTGACTGACTGACTTACAACCCCCTCAGCAAGCTCAAACAAACAAACAAAAACTGGAAAAGACATCTCTGTTGAGAGAGGTTAAGGGTCCTTGACTGGCTCCCTCCTGAGCTGTCTAGGTAAGGGAAAAAACACCCCCAGCCAGGCCAAGTCCCAGTGACAGCCCCTTCTGACAAAGCAGGTTCCTGGGTCAGAGCATTCTGGTTTCCCCTCCATTCCCGGCAAGGGTCCAGGGCCAGACTGGCTGTGATGGCCTCTGGGTGCCCTCACCCACTCCCCAAGACTACTCAGCCTCCTGGGGCTAGCTGGAGCTGTGACCCAGAGCAGAGCTATCCCCAGCCTCCTAACCACCACCACACCATACAGACACACACCTACACAAGACACACATAGACACACAGACACACACACACAAAGACACACACAGATACACAGCTACACAAGACACACATAGACACACAGACACACACAAAGACATACACAGATACACAGCTACACAAGACACACAGACACACACAAAGACACACAGATACACACCTACACAAGACACAGAGACACCACACACACTCACACACACACACACACAAAGAAACAGAAATCACACGCACAGACCCAGACACACACCACACACAAACACATCAGAGATACATACAGACACACAGACACATCACACACACAGACACAAGTACACACACACTCACAAACACACTCACAAACACACACATCACACACACACACATCACACACACACACATCATACACACACACATCACACACACACACATCACACACACACACACACACACACACACACGCCTTGGCTTCTAGTTCCAGTAACTCAGGGTCTCAGTCTGACATGGTGAAACACCTTCACTCTGGGGCACTGGTCAGGTCACCCAGCGAGGCCAGCAGAGCAGGGGTGTTTGCACTAAAGCAGCAAACCCAGGAGATTTGCCTAAAGGTGCAAAGACCCGAGTGGCCCAGCTGGTCTTGAACTCTGAGCCTGCCCAGCCATCTGCCTCCCTCCACAAAGCAGGAGCAGGGTGCGGGTGGAAGGGCTTCTCACACAGCCAGCCGAGGCAGCTTTCTCGTGAGCCAACTCCACTCCTGGAGGCTGCGGGCGGGGCGGGGAGCGGCAGACAAATTAATTCACGCGATCTTTACATTATGTATAATGCCTGCATGATTTTATTTTGCTTCATTCCCGAAATCTTTTACAGTAATTAGTAGCCGGGTAAAATATAAAAATTAATGCAATATAACACTTTAATGGTAATAATACACCATCCTGTCTAATTAATAAAATCTGTTGTTCCCAAGCACGATTATTTATTTGACAAATTGATAGCACACATCCTGTTCGTACCCCCTTTCCTGGTCCCATCCTTTCAGTTTATTGAATAAAATGGTAGCAGGAAAATAAACAGATTGTCTTCTGACCTGACAAACAAGTGAGAAATAAACCCCTCACTCAGATGTCTCTAATTGTTCCACAATATTCTCTGACATGTGTCCAGAGTGGTTAAAAATAAATTTCCATGCCCTTCTACCACCCACCCCCGTGATTGTTTCTCCCTGTTTTAGGGGAAACAGACCTAGATCTCCCTGGTGTCTGCATCGTGACTGCACTGGAGGTTTCACCAGCTTAGAGATTGTGATGTCTGTGCTGACTGAGTTTGGTTCTGCGGAGGGGGTCCTTGTTGTTCTGAGCTGCTGCCACCAGAAAGCACTGAGGGAGGCCTCAGAGGGGGGAGCAGGGAGCAGGCAGAAGAGAGGACTGCCCACAGGACTTGGGAAAACCAAGTCAGAAAAGGGTTTAGGAGCAAGGGTTCAGGTGAGGAACAGCCTTCAGTGTCTTCACGTTGGACCTTGAGATCAAACTTGATCTAATTACAAGCCCAAGTGTGTGTCATTTTGCCATCCAGGGACTTTTATGTGCTGGTATGAAAATAGGAAAGTGTTTTAAGCTATAAATAGGATATCAGAGAGACATACTGAGAGGAAAGAGCAAGACGGGAAAAGGGAGATTCACCATCGCCAGGCTATTTTGTAGCATTTTTTCTCTAAGAGAAAAATTGTGATGGGATCTGTGTTTGGGGAAAGCTAGGCAATCCCCAGCTTTCAAGTTACATTTACTGTAATAAAAAAGGAAGAATCTCCAGCTATTCCCAGGTGAAAAAAGCCACCCTCTCTTGGAAACTGGCCTCAATAGACACAGGGACACACACACACACACACACACACACACACACACACACTACAACACATATTACAGATTCTGAATCAGTGACACACCATCAACCCTATGGAGTGTGTACCACTGCATAGCGGCCCTGCCCTCAGCCCATGTTGCTGAGGTCTCCCTGCCCCTTCCCTCCCCCTAGAGATGGACTCGTATGTAACCCGGGTCTGCAACAAGTGGAGACAGATGATCCGAAGGCTTATAGAATTTACCCAAACTGTACAGCTAACATGTGGTAGGGCTTCGGTGGGTCAGAACTGGCAGTCCAAGTGCTTAGAGAGGACCTTTGCCCTGACAGCTCTCAGCCCCAGGGGGGCAGCCCCCACCTCAGTTCCAGTAAGAAGTGGGCAGTAAAGTTGCTTCAAAGGGTGGATGTCCTGCGAACCTTCTCAGTGCCATCGATCAATATGTTTTATGATGGCTCTAATTAAGCTCTCTAACGAGGGATCACAAGATGACAATTTATCCCAGAGCCATCACTCATTAAAATGCTATTTCAAGAAATGACATCGTTCCAGCCTTAATTGTCAGAGTTCGCGTGACTGGAATCCCTTGGGAGCTGAGATGTCCCTTGTCATTAGTCATCACCTCTGAGGTAAGGGCTTCAGAAAGACCTCAGGAGGCACGTGAATCACCAGGCCTTGCCAAGCCCAGCTCTCCATCCCACTGCTCTGCTCTGATGGGGTCCCCCAACAGGGCCACGGTGACCACAGATGCAGCCAGAATTGCACAGACAGCATCAGTGGCAGGACTTACCCACAAAAATGGTGACTGGGAGTGACCGTTTCTCACTCTCCTCATCTTTAAAGAATCGATGTCTGTGCTGCCCACCCCGCTGAGCTGTGGTGTTTGGTAAGTTAAAGGACATCACAGAGAGACTCCGAGAGTAGTGGAACGGGTACCCACTTGACTCTAAGTGAAAGGCTCTAGGTTCACCTTGCTGGCTCCTGACCCTCTCCAGCTGTGTGACTCTGGATAAGTTACTCAGCAGCTCTGAAACTTGGTTTCCTCCATGTATGTTCAATGAATCAAGGACAGTGCAAACTTCATGAATCTTTTGGGAGAGAAAAGTTGGAGGACATTTGTTTTTATTTGTGGTTAATGTTGGTTTAAAGATTGTACGTTTACGAGATTATAAGGTATAGTTCCATATCATACTTACCACCAAGGTTTTGTTCCCCCATCCTGTGTGTGCGTGTGTGTGTGTGTGTGTGTGTGTGTGTGTGTGTGTGTGTGTGTGGAGGTGAGGTTGAGATTTAAAAAATCTTGTGTTCAACTTGGTTTCTGGGAATCCTGGGGACACAGAGTTGGAGAGACATGACAGTTCTCTGAGGGATTCTGTCACATCGTCATATCCATGCATGCCAGGGCCACTATAAGCCCAAAGAATTCCTGGATCAATCGGGTTGGTAAAATCCTAGAGGACATAAGGTAGGAGGCAGCATTTTAGCGAAACCTTGAAAATGGGATCCTTTTTTTTTTTCCCCTCCAGTTGGAGAACAGAGCAAGTGTGTCTCTGTGTGAGAAAGTGATCAGTATGAACAAAAGTCTTGGTCTAGGAGAAAGTTGGTTGCCCAGAGCGGATCACAGAGTGAGAGGAAAGAGCCCAAGGGTAGGTCCTGAGGCTCCTGAATGGATTTGCACTTTGTTATGATTCTCCTTGACACCTTACAAAGGAGAAGTTTAACAAGCTCTAATTATAGAACTCAGACTTCAGACAGAGAAGGCAGAGAAGGGGCATCTGACAAAAAGGGGTCTTGGAGTCTTGGGGCGTGAACTCATCATCCATCCCTCCACGCCAGAAAGACCAGAGTGTCCGTGTGATAACTGGCACAGCTTTGGGGGAGACATGAACAGACCCAGATGACAAAAGCAGTTTGAATTCGGATCTGCCTCTATGTCAGAGAAGGAGAGGAGGAGTAAAAACCAAAACCTAATCTCCTGCCATGCCTCAGGGACGTGACACTCAGTCCTGGTCATACTCTGTCCGGTGAGTGGACCTGTTGGCTCCCTGAGGCCTTTGGCATCTCAGAAGAGGCCAGTCACTTCCTCCAGGTCACCAGCTTGGAAGAACAGAGCAGGGATGGAATCTCCCTCTGCTGCTGTCTCTTACTCTCCATCCCCTCTTTCCAAACATTGTCCTCTCCGGGACTCCATGAGTCAACTTCATTTTCAGAGTAGTGCACTGAGACCCACAAGTCCCTTCAAGAAGCACTTTTCCCTTTTCCCTTTGGCATCCTATATATCAGGGAACTTTCTGACAGGAAACAGACACCGTTCTCATCAGGGCAATGGTGCTGAGTGAGGAATGTGTGTTCTTTTTTTCTTTCTTTCTTTCTTTCTTTCTTTCTTTCTTTCTCATCAGGGCAATGGTGCTGAGTGAGGAATGTGTCTTCTTTTTTTTTCTTTCTCTTTCTTTCTTCCTTCCTTCCTTTCTTCCTTCCTTCCTTCCTTCCTTCCTTTCTTTTTTTGCCTCCAAGGTTATTGCTGGGGCTCAATGTCAGCACTACAAATCCACTGTTCCCAGAGGCCATTTTTTCTTTTTCTTTTCTTCTTTTTTTAATTGGATAGGACAGAGAGAAAAGGAGAGAGGAGGGGAAGACAGAGACAGGGAGAGAAAGACAGACACCTGCAGACCTGCCTCACTGCTTGTAGAGCAGCCTCCCTGCAGGTAGAGAGCCAGGGGCTTGAAGCGGGATCCTTTTGCGGGTCCTTGTGCCTAGTACTATGTGTGCCTAACCAGGTGCACTACCACCTGCCTCTCCCCACCCCCCCTTTTTTTTTTCTGAACTTCTGGGGAAGTTTTGGTGGCCTGCCTGGTCCTACTCTGTCTTTACAGAAGCCATTTATTCATTTCTGACTCCATGGGTAGGCTGCCTCATGACCACTCCTGACTCTATTTTTTTTTTTTTTTTTTTGAGAGGACAAACGTAGCCTTTGGCAAAAGCAGGGGTAAGCCATTTACTTATTATATAATAAAATCATCCCCTTAACAAAGAAAAGGGGGGTCACAGTTTCCAACTCAGATGTTTTTCAGATAAAAACAAATGGGGGGGGGGAGGAGAAACACAGTTTAAAATGTTTGAAGAAAGAATACAGCCCTCAACATGGAATCTTCTAGAAATACATATATTTGTAATGGGATTCAGCATGTCTGTGACAGCTACTACTTACACTGTTTAAAAAGTTGCAATTAGTACCAAAAGTCCTGGATGAAAAAAATATATCGTATCAGTATATTTATAAAACAACTTCCATCAGCCAGAGGAAAAATGGTCAGAACTCTATTACAAGCTTTTTATATTTGAAGAGCAATTTCTAATAATATATCTGGAAGCCATTTCTGAAATTGACTTAGTGTGCATGATCTGGGATTAATGTTTTCTGCAAAAATCACATGCTCGTCGGAACATAAACATTTTGCACTTCCGTTCCACCTCCTGGTTCAGAAGAATACACTTGCAGTGTGTAAAAGGATCTATCAAAATTAATTGTGAATGCCCTAATCCAATCACGTCCACCTCATTAGGCAAACATTGAAATTATTAAGTTAAATAGTGGGATATTTCAATATAGCCTTGTTATGCTCTTTTTATGCCTGTCTACAGACGGGCTCCAGCGAGCTTCCGGGCCTTGACACTATTGTTGTGTTATGACACTGGTCCAGCCACAAACACTCGTTCTCTTCCTAATTCCTAATGATTAATGAGATGCCTACTAGTTGCCAAAATGTGAAAGCTGGGGTAGAAATACAGGATTACCTAAATACCTCTTTTTAAGCAGATGCAGGCTCTGGCGTTCTGAGAGCTTCAGTGATTCTCTCTGTGTGTGGATTACACAGCAGACTTGTGGGAGAGCTGCCTGCATGACTCTGGCTTGGCTTCCTGACTCTTCCCACAACCCTGGTTCTCTCCTTTTCCACTCTCAGTTGGTTACCCTGTCCATCTCATGCTCTGCTTTAATTCAGTTAGAAATATAAGATTGAGACAAATCAGGTCCATGCTGGTATAATTTAAATAATTAGTGTTTTGCAAAATGGCTCTTTCATCCCCCTGCTCCCACCCCCTATGATACAAGAGATATTCCCAAACCGGTTACTCTTCACGGAGCTTCAAATAGCTTGTCCTTTCCAAATTCCTGCAGCCAACAAACAGCTATTCATCATTTGATATTCCCTTGAAGGCCAGCCCAACAGAGACATGTTTGGAAGAAATAAGATCTGGATGTCTCAGACTCTAGTCCCTAAATTAGTCTCTGGGTGTATGTATATTGTGGGGAGGAGGGACAAAAGAGAAGCCAACAGGAATTAAATCAGGCTAACATCTAGCCATCCCAGGGGCCATGCTCAGATTGGAGTCCTTCAGGGAGCCAGAGAAAACAGTCCTGTCCTCACCTAAGACTGTCTCATCTGCTCTTCAAGGCAGTGATGTCCACGTTGCTTAGTGGGGCAGATATGACCGTCAACTCGAGAAAAAGGCCCTACCCTATTTTTGGTCACAAGGGGAAACAAGAGCCTGTCCTGAGGCCCCTGTCACTGTCTGGCTCCCATGTGGGCACAGTTCTCTTCTTTATTCTTGAGGCAGGGCGGAGATAGCAAACAGACTGCCAAAGACATTCCTAGGAGAAACTACAAACTCTGCAGAGTCATGACTACAAAAACTACCTTTCAGAATTTATTTCATTTTCAGATCCAGAACTCAGGTGTGCACTGTGGTTTTTTATTTTTTTGTTTGTTTGCTTGTTTGGTTTTTATTGTCATTATTATTGTTGTTGTTATTGTTATTTGCCTTAGGCATTTTTTTCCTTCATGAGAATCTTCTTCCATCAAAAATTAGAATTATACTTTATGAAAAAGGGTACTATTATATAAAATGAAACATTATCTTCAGTTTAAATTTTTTTTCTAATTAAAAATGTTAAGTTGAGTCTCTAAATGTATTGTGAACCCCAGTTTCTAGATTTTCTGTGGATATTAGATAAATCAGTACTGCCAGGTCCAAAGACATGGCATCCCAGAATAAGAGATCCTCTCTGGCCCGGGAGATAGCATGATGGTGATGTGAAAGGCTTCCATGCCTGAGGCTCCTAGGTTCCAAGTTTAATACCATAAGGCAGAGCTAAGTAGTGTTCTGGTGAGAGAGAGAGAGAGGGAACTTAGCACCCCACCTCCACTTAGTATATATGCTGACTCTAGTCATCAACCCTTGCGTGTTAGAAGTAACCAGCTTCTTCAGATTTAGGCAAGAAGGATGAACGTTTTGTCTCCTGTTCTCTTTCCTGAAAAATCCCTGGTGTAAATTTGAACACCAATCAAACTCAGGGTGTCCAAGGTTACCAGTGAAAGTCATCTTCCAGTTTGCTTCTTCCTGCCCCCATTCCACTCGGCCTGATGTGAAACCATACTCTTCACACACTGAAACACGGATCAGTCAGGGATCCAAGTGCCAAAAACGCCACAAGGAGAAAGTAAACACTGAAAATGACATATATTCATCACACAGGGGGTTGTCAAAACAAAATAAAATGAAACAAAAATGTTGGTAGCTACAACTCAACAGAAATGCCTTAGGTAGCTTTTGTTTGAAGTCTGCAAGAGGACCAGCTAGATGGCTTCTCTGGACAGTGAGCCTGAAGTTCATGTTTGCCACCCTGGTTCAAACCCAATCCCTTCCACACAAGGAAACTGGTGCTATGGAGTCTCTCTCTCTCTCTCCTTTTATGTATGAAAAAAGTCACCTTGAAGTAGTGAAGCCCTGGCAACAAAAATAAATAAGCAAATACATGTCAATTGCAACTTTAATATTTTATTTGTTATTAGTAGTGTGTTATAAGATTGGAAAATTACAATGTACAGTTGCACACCAAAGTTCCCCCGTCCCACCTCCCAGAGATAACCACCAGAGTCGTCACAAGTCTTTGAAGCAGTTTGCTTGCTTTTTTTCAATTTCATGTGAATCACATATCTAGATTCCACATTCCACCTATGAGTCAAACCAGCTGGTAGTTGTATTTGATCCTTACGTATTTCACCTCTAGCTCCATCCATTTTGTCCAAAAAAAACCACAATATCATCTTTTTGGATTGCAGAGTAGTAGTCCATGGAATAGATCTCCCATAACTTCTTTAGCTGATCGTCTGTTGACGGGCATCTAGGCTGCTCCCACTCTTTGCATATTGTGAACAATGCAGCCATGAACACAGGGCTGCATGTGTTTGGATGTCCACTGGATAAATGTCTCAGAGTGCTATTTGCTGGATCATAAGATAACTTCATTTTTATTTGTTTAAGGACTGTCCAGACAATCTTCCAGAGGGGCTTCACCAGTCTGCATGCCTACCGGCAATGGGGCAGAGACCCCTTTTCTCCACAATGTCTCCAACACCTATCATTTGCTGGTTTGTTGATGGAAGCTATTCTCTCAGATGTGAGATGGGATCTCAGCATAGTTTTAATCTGCATTTCTCTAATGATAAGTGAAGTGGAGCATTTCTTCATGTGTCTGTGGGCCTTGTGTGTCTCTTCTTTAGAAAACTGTTTAGTTCTTTGGCCCACATTTTATTGAGTTATTTTTGCATCTTTTGTAGGTCTGTAGCAGTTTTCTATAGATTTTTTTTGTTTTTTGTTTTGTTTTGTTTTGCTTTGTTTCCCTCCAGGGTTATTGCTGGGCTCGGTGCTTGCACCGTGAATCCACTGCTCCTGGAAGCCATTTTCCCCCTTTTTTGTTGCCCTTGTTGTTGTAGCCTCGTTGTGGTTATTATTATTGCCATTGTTGATGTTGTTCGTTGTTGGATAGGACAGAGAGAAATGGAGAGAGGAGGGGAAGACAGAGAGGGGGAGAGAAAGATAGACACCTGCAGACCTGCTTCACCGCCTGTGAAGCGACTTCCCTGCAGGTGGGGAGCCGGGGCTTGAACCGGGATCCCCACATTGGTCCCTGCGCTTTGTGCCACATGCGCTGAACTCACTGCGCCACCGCCCGACCCCCTTCTATAGATATTTGACATCAGTGGCTTGCCTGGGTTGCTTGTTTATCCTCGTGTAGCTTGTTTTTGATGTGTGGAAACATTTTAGTTTCATGTAATCCCATTTATTTACTCTTGTTTTCTTTTCCCATGTCCGGGGTGTGGGAGTGGGGGTTGAGTCTCCAAGTACGTCTTGGATGTGAAGGTCCTTCAGTTTCACAGACATTTTCTTCTATAAATTTTAGAGTTTCTTGTCTAATATCTAGATCTCTAAGATTTGATACTGATGTGTGGTGTCAGGTGATGGTCTAGGTTCGCTGTTCCACATGTGGCTGTCCAATTTTCCCAGCACCGTTTGTTGAAGAGAAATTCTTTACCCCGTTGAATGGTTTTGACCCCTTTGTGGTTGTTTAAGTGTGGGCTCATTTCTGAGCTTTCAGTTCTGCCCCATTGATCCAAGTGTCCACTACCATGCTGTTCTGATTACTACTGCTTTGTAGTATAAACTAAAGTTGGGGAGCATGGTACCGTCCATATTTTTCCTTTTATCTCAGAAGTGCTTTGGCAATTTGTGACCTTTTGTGATTCCACACAATTTTTTTGGACAGGTTGTTCAATTTGCTTATAAAATGCCATTTGAATTTTGTTAGGGATTGCATTGAAATTATAGATCGCTTTTGGTAAAATGGCCGTTTTTAAAAATATTTATTCCCTTTTGTTGCGCTTGTTTTATTGTTGTAGTTATTGTTGTTGTTGGATAGGACAGAGAGAAATGGAGAGAGGAGGGGAAAACAGAGGGGGAGAGAAAGACAGACACCTGCAGACCTGCTTCACCGCCTGTGAAGTGACTCCCCTGCAGGTGGGGAGCCCGGGGCTCGAACCGGGATCCTTACGCCGGTCCTTGTGCTTTGCGCCACCTGCGCTTAACCTGCTGCGCCACCGCCCGACTCCCTAAAATGGTCATTTTAATAATGTTCATTCTTCTAATCCAGGAGGAAGAAGTGTTCTTCCATGTCTGTCTGTCCTTTTCTGTTTCTTTTAGCAATGTCTTATACTTTCTGTTTAAAGGTCCTTCATCTCCTTTGTGAGATTCACCCCAAGATATTTTATCTTTGTGGTTAGGTGGTAAATGGACTGAGTCTTTTATTCTCCTCTACTCTGGCTTCTAGTTTATATACAGAAATGCCACAGATTTATGTGTATTGAGAAAAAAATTCAACTTTTATACATGAATGACTGGCGGAAGTCAGAGTTGATGTAAACCCTTTCCAAACTCTTTGTCAGTCTACTACAGTTGACTATACATTTCTTTTTTTTAAAAAAATTTTTTATATTTATTTTATTTATTTATTCCCTTTTGTTGCCCTTGTTGTTGTTTTATTGTTGTAGTTATTATTGTTGTTGTTGTTGTTGGATAGGACAGAGAGAAATGGAGAGAAGAGGGGAAGACAGAGAGGAGGAGAGAAAGACAGACACCTGCAGACCTGCTTCACCGCCTGTGAAGCGACTCCCCTGCAGGTGGGGAGCCGGGGTTCGAACCGGGATCCTTATGCCGGTCCTTGTGCTTTGCGCCACCTGCGCTTAACCCGCTGTGCTACAGCCCGACTCCCGACTATACATTTCTTATGATCCAATATTTCTACTTCCAAGTATTAGATGGGACAATATGAAATAGCTAATATTTGATGGATTTTTATCTACAAAACTGACCATTTAATTTTATTCAACCTAGTACATACCCAGCAGATGCAAGCATGCTCCTCAAAAGGCACATATAAGAATGGTCTAGCAATACTGCTCATAATGATAAAAAAGTGAAACAGCCCATCAGCTGTAGCATGGGTAAATGAACTGTGGTCTGCTCATAGTGCATAGTGCATGCAATAAGAATAACAAATTGGGAGTCAGGCGGTAGCACAGCTGGTTAAGTGCAGGTGGCACAAAGTGCAAGGACCAGTGTAAAGATCCCCGTTTGAGCCCCCGGCTCCCCACCTGCAGGGGAGTCACTTCACACACAGTGAAGCAGGTCTGCAGGTGTCTATATTTCTCTCCCTCTCTCTGTCTTCTCCTCCTCTGTCCATTTCTCTCTGTCCTATCCAACAACGATGATGACATCAATAACAACAACAATAACTACAACAATAAAACAACAAGGACAACAAAAGGGAATAAATAAATAAATAAATATTTAAAAAAGAATAAATAAATGACAATGACATACAACCAATTGGGTGGGTCTCATAAATACAGTGCTGATTGAAAGAAGTCAGACATGAAAGGGGACGTACTGTGTGACTCTATCTATATAAAGCTCAGATGCAAATACTACTAGTCCTGGGTGTCAAAAGACAGAAAGTTGTTGCCCCAGCCAAAGAGAAATAGGTTCTGCCCTTGAGGCAGACAAAAGGTGACTTTTTGATAGGGGAATTAGTTTTATGATGTTTATACTTGAAAGTCCATTGAGCTATCAGTGACAAAACTCCATATTTTCCTTCAGGAATCTTTTCCTTTAAGAGAGGTAAACTAAAAATAAAAGAAGAAGAAGACTACAGCAGGACTTTAAGCAGCTGTCGGGACAGAGAACACTGGCTGGCTCCAAGGCGGCCTGCCGTCTGTCCTCAGTTCTTGTTTGTACCTGCATGGACTCTTTTTTTTTTTACCATGACCCAATACAGACTCCGTGCCAACCCCTTCATATGCTTTATCTCACTTAACCCCAACCCAACATTGAGGTAGATCCTATTATTATTCCTAGCCAGTAGGAGGAGAGACTTAGGAAGCTGACGCTAAGATGCAGAATAATTCACCCAACTGTGTACAGCTAAGAGTGATAAGCCAGTGTCTGATGGCAGCAATGTGTTTCTTTCCGTCCTTTGGTGCCTCGGGTGGGCATGAAAGGCTTTGTTTCTCTTTTTGCATAACTATTATGCTATCTCCCTAGCCTTATTCTTCATATCCTTGTTCAAGAATCAAAGTAATTGGGATCAGCCCAGAAAAACTAAATGTCACAACTGCCTTAGGTTGCATTCTGGTCCTACCCACCTGAATCCAATCTTTTATCACTTTCCCAGCTTTTTTCCCTGTCCACCATCATGACTAAGAGTGAGACCCCTCTGAAGGAAGCAAGATTATGCAGGGGAAGTAGTTCATCCAGTCCAGCAGGGTTGTCTCTGACACAACCAGACCCAGTGAGGCCACCTCAACATCCTTGTAGTTTATGCCAACTCAGTCTTCTTGTGCTGATGCTTTAGCTTTTCTCTCTAGTTTTGGTTCTAAGTGATTCTTTAACAGTATGAGCATCCGTTTATGTGGAAATGTTATATATGGGAAAAGTATAGGGCCCTGGGCCACAACAGAGACAAAACTCAGCTTCTGCCTCCTCTAAACACAAACTCAAACACCTAGCTTTCCCACAGCATTGTTTAGTAAATGTGTCCAGAGAAATGCCGGGGATGAAGGCGCACTTCCTGAGTGAACAGGGAGAGCCCATTTCTCTACCCTTTCCTCTTAATGCATGGACGCCTCTGGGAGTTGAGCATGGTACATTCAGTTGCTTGTTTGGTTTTTAATACATGTACTTAGTATTTTTTAAAACTTGATAAGGCAGAGAGAAATTGAGAATGAAGAGGAGATAGAGAGGGAGAGAGAAAGAGAGAGACCTATGGACCTGTTTTCCTGCTCACACAGCGTCTCCAGTACTGAGGGTGGCTGGAATTTGAACCAGAGTCCTTCTGACAGTCACCTGGGCACTCAACCCTGTACACCGTCAGACCTTCTCCATTGTGCACTGAATTGTAATCACCTCCTAGCTGACCTTTTTGTATCCAGTCCACAGAATCCTCCAGGTCACCTTCCTCAGGCCCTGCCTAATCAAGCTTTCCTTGGTTTTCCACTGTCTCCAGAATAAGAACCAAGTGTTTGACCCGGCTTGGAAGCCCCTGATGTTTTCTTTGGCCTCACTTTTTGACAACACCTCTCCTGTGCCCTGACAGCAATATTCATACCCCAGGCAACACATTTTGCAGATTTCTACAACTTGTAGCTTTTTATTTGTATGTAGGAATGCCCTACCCTCCTTAATTTGTTGACCTTATTTACTTATTTATTTTATTTGTTTTGATTAAACTTTTCTTTGCCCTTGTTTTATTGTTGTAGTTATTATTGTTGTTGTTATTGATGTCGTCGTCATTGTTGGATAGGACAGAGAGAAATGGAGAGAGGAGGGGAAGACAGAGAGGAGGAGAGAAAGACAGACACCTGCAGACCTGCTTCACCGCCTGTGAAGCGACTCCCCTGCAGGTGGGGACCCGGGGGCTCGAACCGGGATCCTTACGCTGGTCCTTGCGCTTTGCGCCACCTGCACTTAACCAGCTGCGCTACCGCCCGACTCCTGATTTACTCATTTTTTTATGAAAAGTTTTATCTGTGTTGAGTGCACTGTTCTGACATACAGCATGTGTCTGGTATGCACAGACATCCAGTAAATATTTGCTCCGGGTGGGTCTAGATCAAGAGTCTCCACCTCTTAAACTTCCTCTGACCTCCTGGTGAAGGTAGTCATCCGTTGGTGAACACTTAAGTTCACAGGCCCCCCATTCAGCTTTCTTAATAGCTTCAGTCCTCAGAACAACAACTTGGTGCTCACCAGTTGTTCCAAATACACATCATCTTAGAGGAGAAAATGGATGCTGAGCCAAATTCTGACCTGCCAGTCTTCTGTCCATTCCTGGGTGTCTGTCTCCGATTCTCCTTCCTTCTGGAACCTATCTCTTCCCCAAGCTGATACAACTTCTAGCTTCCTCACCTTCCCCTGCTTTGTTGTTGAGCCTTCTCTCCTGGACTGATTTCTCTTCCCTGTGCCTAAGAAGCCTTCTCCCACTGGTCTGCATACTGCCTGGACTCTCGGACAATTTCTCTCTCACACGTGTGTGTGTGTGTGTGTGTGTGTGTGTGTGTGTGTGTGTGGCAGCTTGACACAATCTTGCTCTACACAAAAAAGCAAAAGGCTCACTGGCAAGCACATTAGCTTCTGGGGCTCCCTGGGAGTATGCCTGCCTCCCTCACACATCTCCAACCAAAATTGCTTAGAAGGCCAGCCAGCCTCCATCCCCACCCTCCTACCCTAGGAAGCTTGGAACAGTCAGGCATTCACACTTCAGAAGAAAAAAAAAAATCAGAAACATGCAGAACTGGCAGAAAAAAAATCATTATAGGCCACAGCCATCACACAGTGAGAAGCACTAATTATTCTGTGTAGCCTGAGTTTTTCTTAGTAGGCAAACTCTTTTGAATATTAACAAATATTTATTTAGGAATTAATAATTGACATCTATTAAAGCATAATTTATGGAGAGTGAATTCCTCATGGTTTGGGTTCCCACTGCTAGGTTACATCTGGCTGCTCTTGCCCAGGAGAGAGACACTTTCTTTTGTGTAAAGTAAGAGGCAGAGGACAGGACATGCCTCAGTGGTTCAGGGGGAGGCGACAGGGGTCAGGGCTCAAGCCTGAGGGACTCTGCCACTTCTGTCCTTGTGACCTTGGGAGAGTTTCTTTGCCTCAGAGCCTTTTTTATTTAGGTGGAAATACTTGGTTGTGAGTAAAAGGGGGGGTATATTTTGAGTTGTTTGGAGCAACAGAGGGGCGTTCTGCATGGAGACTGAGTTATTCTGCAGCCCACACGGGGGATCTGGCTGGCAAGCCCTGTCTGCTCTCTGCCTCTTGCCTCTGTCCCTCTCTGGGCACCTGTTCTCTTGTTTGCTCTTTAGTCTCCAGAAGAACAAAAGCACAGGCTCCTGGCAGCAGCTGCTGAAACCTTCCTGACATGGGTGCAGCCGCAAAAAGTGTGAAGACCTTCTTCTCTGTTTTGCCTTGCTCCTGGCTGCTTAGTGAAGAGGTACCGGGGAGAGAGAGAAAAAGAGAGAGAGGAAGGGAGAGGGAGAGGGAGAGGGAGAGGGAGAGGGAGAGGGAGAGGGAGAGGAGAGAGAGAGAGGGAGAGGAGAGAGAGAGAGGGAGAGGGAGAGGGAGAGGAGAGGAGAGGGAGAGGGAGAGGGAGAGGAGAGGAGAGGGAGAGGGAGAGGGAGAAGAGAGGGAGAGGGAGAGGGAGAGGGAGAGGGAGAGGAGAGGAGAGGGAGAGGGAGAGGGAGAGGAGAGGAGAGGGAGAGGGAGAGGGAGAGGGAGAGGGAGAGGGAGAGGAGAGGAGAGGGAGAGGGAGAGGGAGAGGGAGAGGAGAGGAGAGGAGAGGAGAGGGAGAGGGAGAGGGAGAGGAGAGGAGAGGAGAGGAGAGGAGAGGAGAGGGAGAGGGAGAGGGAGAGGAGAGGAGAGGGAGAGGGAGAGGAGAGGGAGAGGGAGAGGGAGAGGGAGAGGAGAGGAGAGGAGAGGAGAGGGAGAGGGAGAGGGAGAGGAGAGGGAGAGGGAGAGGGAGAGGAGAGGAGAGGGAGAGGGAGAGGGAGAGGAGAGGAGAGGGAGAGGAGAGGAGAGGGAGAGGGAGAGGGAGAGGGAGAGGAGAGGAGAGGGAGAGGGAGAGGGAGAGGGAGAGGGAGAAGGAAGGGAGAGGGAGAGGGAGAGGGAGAGCAGAGAGAGAGAGAGAGAGAGCAGTGAAAGGCCACTCTTGTCCCTTAGGCTAGGCTGGTCCAACACAAGCCATGGCCGCAGAGAATCAATAGCAAGTCATTCTCCTAACTCTGTGTCCAAGCCACAATGATGGCTGGCAGGCCTTGCGAAATTACAAGATCTTAATATGATCATAATAGACCTGTGTTGTAAGAACTGATAAGAAGTTATCCCAAGAAATGGGGCAGGAAAGGCTCAAAAGAAAAGCAAAGGTGGCAGAAATAGTAATAACAGGGAGACTGATTTGGACTTGCAGAAGAATTATTATTTATTAATTAATTTATTATTGAATGGAGACAGAGATTGAGAGGGGAGGGGAGATAGAGAGACAGAGAGATGCCGGCATCTCTACTTCACTACTCGTAAAGCTTTCTCCCTGTAGGTGGGGACCAGGGTCTTGAACCTGAGTCCTTGCACACTGTAATGTGTATGCTTAACTAGGTGCGCCATTGCCTGGCCCCTAGAAGAATTATTTTTAAGTTTGGAAGCTTGGTTGGGGAGGGGAGAACTCTAGTGAGCACTCCACCACTGGTAAGTACTCAAGTCCAACAGGCTTGACATCCAGTTAAGGATGATGTGTAGGTCACTTGGAAACAGGGCAAGAGATCAGCATGGTAACCAGTGAAGTGTTGTTCCATTTCCTGGTCCTGGGTAGTGACTTTAAAAAAAAAATTATTTATTTATTCCCTTTTGTTGCCATTGTTGTTTTTATTGTAGTTATTATTATTGTTGTCGTTGTTTTGGATAGGACAGAGAGAAATGGAGAGAGGAAGGGAAGACAGAGGGGGAGAGAAAGACACCTGCAGACCTGCTTCATCGCCTATGAAGCGACTCCCCTGCAGGTGGGGAGCCAGGGGCTTGACTGGGATCTTTATGCTGGTCCTTGCGCTTTGTACCACGTGTGCTTAACCCGCTGCACTACCACCCTACTCCCTGGTAGTGACTTTTATTGTCTGATCCAAAGCCTTAGGAGATGCCACCTCTCTGGCCTTGCATGGAGAGAGACTGTCCATCACCATCCCTGGCCTCCCAAGACAGGAGTTTATACTTCATTTTAATATTAAATAAAAACAGCATTTCATCTCCTCCGGAATGCAAAACTGTGAATTTGAGTGAAATATGCAGTTTTCATTATGTTAAAAGATCTACTCATTACAATCAGGATGAGAGGATGTGAATAAGACAAATTGATCACCACTTTAAATGTATTAATCAGCTTGCAACTCTTGTCACCAGTCAAAACAGAACAGCCAGACATTCATTTTGTCTCAGTTGTGTTTGAGAACCCATCCTGGGAGGTCACAGAATCAGTGAGCCTCCTACATCGCGTATGGGCAAACAGTCTCAACACAGTACAAAATTTTCTTGCCTGCTTCGAATCACACTAAAAAGACACAGTTAAATAAATGTGCTTCCTCGATTCATAGATATTTATTGAGCACATCCCATGTCCCTGGCATTGTATGAGGCCCTGAAGACACAAAACAGCAGACCCAAACTGGCTTTGACCCTCCATATTCCCACTCTTTGCTTAGGCAAGAGGTAGGTGTGAATGAAAACAACCGTAATGAAGACTAACGAGAATGGGGCAAACTCGTTATGGACAGTGGACCAGTCTGGAGATTATAGCCTTGGATGAATAGCTAGCCACAAAGAAGACTCTAAATGTTCTCTATACTTTAGCTCTGAGAAACAAAAGTCATAGTGAGAACAGAGGTCAACAGGGGTCTTCGTTATCAGGCTATCAGGCGTCCATTCAAGAGAACCACACACAGCCTGGAGGAAAGCCACACAGCTGAGTCTAACCCCCTTCCAGTCAGTGCCTTCCTTCCCTTGCTGCTTCTGCCTGAGGAGAGCCCTGGAGAGCCCTGCAGAGCCCTGCAGTGCTACCAAGGGAGGGACAAGTCCTGTCAGCACTCACAATCAGCTCAAAGAGGAAAGCCTCTCTTCAAACAACTGGAAGAAATTCTGTCTCCAAGGAAGCGATCCTCTGGAGGGAAGTTGGCATGGGAGGAGGTCCCAAAGATGCCTTTTAGTGACTTTGTTTCCAAGCACACAGACACCATAGCACCTGTCTTCTGGCTGGTCTTCTGGCTCTGGGCAATCCATGAGGCCAAACAATCAATTGAGTGAGTTGGACTTTACACGTTACAGATTATTTTTTTTAACTTCAATTATCTGCTGTTGATGATTCCATTATGGAGAGGGAAAAAGGTGTAAACTCCATCCAGGGGCCTTTGGAGCAGGCATTTATCTGGTTTTATGAGCCTGCAAGAGCTCATAATGCATGTTTTATGGGTCCATTCTCATTTTTTATCTGCTCTGATAAGATCGCTATGCAGGAAGGAGACAGAAACACACTGGCAGGGCCTACTCAAGAGAGAGACAATGACCCTGCCTTGGGCTGCGTTGGGTGAGCCCAGGGGTATTACCTGTGTGAACCCTTGGAATCCTGTTCCTGTGAGAACAGTCTGGTTCCTCTCTCCCTCTCTCCAGGGCAGCCTTTCCATAGGAATTCTGGGTGACAGCAAGAACAAGAGTGTACAGACCTCTGGTCACAGCAACAGCAGCAGATTATACCAATAAGTAGCACAGGGGAAATGCAAAGCGCAAGGACCCAGCGTAAGGATCCCGGTTCGAGCCCCCAGTTCCCCACCTGCAGGGGAGTCGCTTCACAGGTGGTGAAGCAGGTGTGCAGGTGTCTGTCTTTCTCTCCCCCTCTCTGTCCTTTCCTCCACTCTCCATTTCTCTCTGTCCTATCTAACAATGACAACATAAATAACAACAACAATAATAGCTACATCAATAAAAACACAAGGGCTACAAAAGGGAAAATAAGTAAATAAATATAAAAAATTAAATAAATGGGAAAACAGAATTTATGTGCAGAAAAGTAGACAAGGTAGGGGCTGGGTGGTGGCACACCTAGTTGAATGCATGTGTTCCAATGTACAAGGACCCAGGTCAGAGCCCCTGGTCCCCACCTGCAGGGAGAAAGCTTTGCAAGTGGTACTCTTTCTCTCTCCCTCTTTATCTTCCTCTACCTCCTTGATTTCTGGTTGTCTCCATCCAATAAATAAAAATGATTAAAAGAAAAGTAGACAAGGTTCCAAGCATAGACATTTAATTCTTGCTCTTGGTGTCAAAAGCTGTGTAACTGCTTGGTCCCTACCCCTGAGCCCCTTTGATCGCCTTATATTTGGATCTTTGAGACCAGTTTTTCACTTTAGTCCTCACACTGGAAGGAGGGAGCATGAACACTGACTGAGTAGGCAGGGACAGTGAATCTTTCTAAATCTCAATACACTTCCCTCCATGTAAAGTTCCCTCTGTGTGTATACTGGGACCCTAATGCCAGGGTCACAGGCTAGAATTGCAAGTGAGTTACATCGCTTCCAGTGTGAAGTTGTGAATTCTTCATACTTGCTGGTCCTTCCGGAGTGTGAAGCCAGAGGCATCTAGATAATTGGGGATGAACAGGGGGAATAGCCCTGGGCTCTGAGTCACTGATACAAATGCTGCCTGGCCCTTCTTCTTCTAGCGTTTGCCCTTCTTCCGTAGCCAGTTAATGGCTTTGAAAGTGACTGGGATCCATGTGGATTCAGTCGGCTAGGAAGGATCCTCAGTTTCCCCAATGAATGGGTAACTCACGGGATGCACCACGGGAAGGTCGATCCAATGCATCCCTTATGGCATTTGACTGAGACACCAAGATTTCAGGGCATGTTTGTTCCTGTCGTTTGGGCTAACCGAGACCAGCTATTGAACTGGGCACCCTCTACGTGCTCAGGGGAGCCTTAGGATCTTTTCTATAAATTACCCCAAACAGATCTTATGAAAGTCGACTCTGAAAAGATGAGAGCAAGTATAGGTATGGAGTGTGACAGAATTCTGTCTTCCACCGAGAGCCTGCTTCTTTCCCTGTGCCTCCTGGTCTTATGCCAGAATTCCTCTCTGTAGAGACTCTGACAGTCTGCCTCCTCTCAGGGAGTCTCCAGAGAAACTCTGTCACTCCTTTGACCTGATGGTCACTAAACACCTAGAAAGTCTCCGAATGTTGCTATTTTACTGAGTTGGGTTTCCAGGAAAGTGACTGAATGGTACATGAAATATTAACTTTGAAGTCACATAAATCTGGGTTAAAATCTTCACAGTCTAACCACACTCATTCATGCATGTATGCATCACACATACACACTGTTAACATCCGGATGGGCGTCTCCACCATGAACTCAGAGTTGCAGCTCTGAGTATCTTATTGTCATCTTGGCATCTCAAATACAACTGAAGTGTTCATTCTCTGAGAATTCTCCAAAAGTATGCCTAGAAGCTCAAATGCTAAGTCTTCTTGGATCATCTCTATCCTTTCTTATCCTACAGTCGAATCATCACCAAAAGTTCTAGATTAACTCCCAATATCTCTTGAGTTCTCATCTCCATTTCCTCACCCACCATTCTGTTTTGAGGTCTTACCCTCTCTCACATGGAATAGACAGTCTCTTTGCTACACAACTGACATTCCCAACCCATCATTCATGGTCCTACTCAGAATCTATCTGAGCATTTGAACTGTCTCTAAGGGCAGACCTCCATACTCAAGAGGAATGCGGGGTGACCTGTATCCCTCTCCTAATCTTAGGCCATCCTTCCCTTCTCTCTGTGCCAGTCATACCAGTCATGCCAGTCATGCCAGTCTTGCCAGATTTCTTTCTCTCCCTCACTGAGGCCCCAGAACAACTCATACTTTCTCTGTTTGTAGTGTTCACCTTTTCCTTTCTGACCATCTTCTGTCATTAAAATAAATAAACATCACTCTTCACTCTCCCATTGTCCCCCTCCCTTAACTTCCAATCTAACTTGACTCCCCAATAAGATACAGTCTGTGCTTTCCCTTCTGTTCGCGGTTTCAGTGTACAGTCGGATGAGATGAGGTGTGTTCCTGTAATTAGCTGTAGACTCAGGTATATATATGTACATATATATTCAACGGCATCTCTTTGACCCGATGAGCAGCTCCCTGGAGGTACGGATGACCCACGGCATCTGACACACAGTGTGTGTTCTGCAGGTCCTGTTGAAGAGTTGCAGAAGCGCTTGCTGAGTGGGAGGCAGTTGCTGGTGCCACAGTGGTGAGCAGAGGTCCCACTTCCAGGATCAGCTAAGCGGCCCTGAAGCATGCTACTTTAGGAAATGCTCTACAGAGGCCGTGACTGGCTCAGTGCACAAAGTGTGCGCCTTACCATGCATGAGGTTCTGGGTTTCATCCCCATAACCACAGGGGAAGACGACAGACAGACCCAAGGGGACTCTGGGAGATGGAGCTGTACTTTGGTGTCTCTCCTTCTCCAGAGTGCTCTCTCTCTCTCTCCCCCTCTCTCTCTCTCTCTGTCTCTCTCTCTCCCTCTCTCTCTTTCTCTCTCACACACACATACAATAAAAATTGGGCTTGGTGGAAGTAGCTCAGTGGTGTCATATATGCACAAAGTCCTGGGTTCATTTATCAGTAAAAAAAAAAAAAATACATGCTCTGAAAAATTCTACTTCTAAGATGTCAGAATGAGAAGGTGTTTGATCAGGAAAAAAAAAATGAATTTGGCATGTAAATTCTTTCCATGAATCATTTAACAGGTGACTTTTACAAAGTACGTCCAACCATGTACAAAGACCAGAGGAGGAAGAGACTGTGTGGGTCTGTTTCTGTGCCCATGGTTAAGAACTCAGATACACAGAAGGGTTTTATGACTTATCCAGCATCATACAGTTGAAGAGTGGGAGGACTAAGAGTCTAGAAAACCCAAGTTTCTTGTAGGCAGGGAGTGCTCTTCAAAATTGTGTGCCCTGCTAAGAAGTGTCATCTTGATTCTCTCTAAAAGAAAAGATGACTAATTGATGAATTCTAAGTTGCCTCGTAGATACCAAAAATGGGGACCTGTCATTGGGATTCTCAGCAAGATGAAGAGAAAAAGCCTGGACAGTCAGTCAGGCAGTCACTTAACTCTCAAGAGATTGAGCTGTTCCTTCCTCCACACAATAAGTGAGTCAGCTTGTTCATCCTGCAAGTTTCCTCACGGTTAACAGAACAGAACGGCATACAAGAGGGACAACATCACAGGAAGCCCCAACTCCTCTTCTTTCAATCCCAAGACACTCATCAGAGACGTTCATTTCATTCAGGTCCATGGTGACACTTGACAAGTGATTTGGAGACAGAGGATGAGGTGAGAACAGAAGAGAAGGAAAGGGGAAAAGAAAAGTGAGGAAAAGGGGGCCAGGCGTTGGCACACCTGCTTGAGCGCACATGGTACAATGTAGGTTCAAGTCCCCGGTCCTCACCTCCTTCGGGAAAGCTTCACGAATGGTAAAGCAGGGCCGTAGGTGTCTCTCTCCCTCGCTCCTTCTCTCTCCTTCTCTCTGTTTCTATGCAATAAGAAATAAATACAAATATGTTTAAAGAAGTAAGTAAAAGGAGGAAGTGGCAGCAAAGAAGGGGGCTGAGAAAGAGGAGAATATAAGAGTAGGAATAGTGGAAGCAGGCTGCTTCCACTGTGAGAGCTTCCAGAAACAGGCCGACTGGCGCATGGCATCTGGGTTTACAAATTGACTCAGTTACTTCTCAGGAAGGAAGGAAGGCAGCCGGGGACTTTTTTTTTTTTTTTTTTTCCCTCACTCTGAGCCAAGAGAGAGTGCTAAAAAGGATGATTTAAAAGCCACAAACACAGGGAGCGAGATGGCAGATAGAGCACAATAAAAGTCCTGGTTAAATCGCCCATCAGAGTGTCTGTATTAGGCTGTGTTTGTAGCCCCCACGTGTCCAGAGTGATGGAAAGCCTAGATCGTGGCCCGGGAAGTCACACAACAATGCCGCCTGATGTTTTGTTCCCACTTTTCAAAGACGCTCCCTTTCTTCCCCTGCTGGTGATAAGGCCCAGGAAATGGTTAGTGACATGCTCGTGGGAATCTCTGGTAAAGAATACGTACAGTGTCAACAGTGGAGCCAGCGGCCCGGGGGCCGGGCGGGTGGGTGGGGAGCTGCAGGCGGCCTGCGTGGGCTGGGGCAGAGAGATAGCATTGAGGAGGGCCTCGCTGAGCCGTGCGCCCCCCAGTCGGGAGACGGGCCCCTTTATCCAGCCAGAATGGGTGGAAGGCCAGACAATGTAGCTCTATATTTGGTCTGACAACAAAAGGGCCCTAGAAAGATGTGATAGTGCTGGGGTGGCGGTGAGGGAAGGAGGTGCAGGCTGCAGCACAATGAACTGTGAGGAGGTATTGAGCTGGCCCTTTATGCCTATAGCATGGCAAGAATGGCTGTCCTCATCCTGGCTAATGGCTTTTGTCTGGGCCACGGGAATGTCTGCTAGAGTGAGGTCCCTCAGGGCTGAGGCAGTGGCAGAGAGCTCCCAGTGTCCTCATGCCTAGGGGCCACCTGCAGTCACAGGCCAGGAGAGTCACTTGTCTCTATCCCTGAGCCCAGGTTCTGGCAGACCTGCAGAGCCCCAGATCAAGAAGTCAGGACAGGAGGGCTGAACGGGACCTGTTCTGGGAGTGCTCAGGGAGGTGGCTCAGCTTGGAAACTCCCAGGACTGGGGAGTAGTGGGTTGGTGGAGCTTGGGGTGGGATGGAGGGGATGTTCTTGTTTATTTTCTTTGTGAGAAATTCCAGGCCTGGAGGACGGAGGGGGGGGCAAGTAATGAGCACAAAAACTCCTCAGGTCCTTGGTGAGAAAGCTGGCAAGAGTCGGTGACTGTGGTGGGATGTGGGCAGGATTTCTACTGCCCTGAATCTCTTGGGAGGAGGAGGCAAAACATATCCAATGACCCAGGAAATGCTGAGGGTGGGTGGGCAGAGGGGTGAGGGGAGCTGTCTGGCAGACATCCAGTCACAATCCTGATGCACGAAGGACTTGAGCCTAGAAGAGAAAACTGAGTGACTATTTTCTTTTTTTTAATATATTATTTCTTATTAGTGATTTATTAATGATTGACGAAATTGTGGCATAAGAGAGGTACAATTCCATATAATTCCCACCACCAGAGTTCCATATCCTATCCCCTCCATTGGAAGCTTCCCTATTCTTTATCCCTCTGGGAGTATGGACCAAAGATCTTTGTGGGGAGCAGAAGGTGGGAGTTCTGGCTTTTGTAATGGCTTCTCCACTGGACAGGGCCATAGACAGGCGGATCCATACCCTAGCCTGTTTCTATCTCCCCCTAGTGGGGCAGGGCTCTGGGGAGGGGAGGTTCCAGGACACACTGGTGATGTTGTCTAGGGAAGTCAGGCATTTCTGTCTGCCCTGGTCTAGCTTTCTAGTCCTGTTCTCAATTTTTAGCCCACCTGCATGTTAGCTATTGGGCTCAGGCCCCTAGGAATACAACTAAAATAGACTTCCTAGCTTCTTCCAACATTAAAACCCCAAATTTCACCTGCTACATTCTTACCGTTGGGTTCCTGATTATTAAATAATTTGTTTTGCTTTGTATCTTTTTTGATAGTAATTTTATTTTAAATTTCTTTACTGGGAAATTACTGTTTTACATTCAACAGTAGATACACTAGTTTGTCCATACATACCATTCCCAGTTTTCCATATGTTCTGCTTTATATCCTAGTGCTTTTCATCTACCAAGTTGCAGATGCTACACTGCTGGCGACCTGAGTGACTATTTTCAACTTCTATTCAGATTTTTTTTTTAATTTGAAAAATTTAAGAATTTTCAACCTCATCTGGCTGTCACTACTGATTCCAGGAAAGGAACAACAGGGATTAAGAGGCAATAAAAGCTAGAGTTGGGTGAGGATGAGGAAGGGTGAGAAGTAGTCTCTGTGTGTGACCAGGTAGCCTCGAGAGGTGTGGGTGCACCACCCCCACCTGTAGCAGTTAGGAATGCTCAGATCAGTGCCTTCTCCACTGGAGTAGAGATCTCACCTCATGAGCCCAGTTTGTGAAACAGAATCACTTCTGTGTATCAGCAGAGCCTGATGCCCCCTGAGGGACTAAACAGTTCCCCTCCATAACTTAGATCCCTGAACCATGAGACCTTACAGAGGTGTTTTATAGTAATTCCTTCCCTTGTTCAGTTTTGTTTATTTGTTTGTTTATTTTTTGTCTCCAGGGTTACTGCTGAGGCTCGGTGAATACACTGCTCCTAGAAACCGTTTTCCCATATTGTTGCCCTTGTTACCCTTGTTGTTGTCATTGTCATTGTTGTCGTTGCTGTATAGGACAAAGAGAAATGGAAAGAGGAGGGGAGACTGAGAGGGGGAGAGAAAGAGACACCAGCAGACCTACCACTTGTGAAGCCACACCCCCCCCCCTTGAAGGTGGGGAGCCAGGGGCTCGAACTGGGATCCTTAAGCCAATTCTTGCGCTTTGGGCCATGTGTGCTTAGCCCGCTGTACCACCACCTGACCGCCCCCCCCCCCCGACCCCCACTTGTTCAGTTTTTGTCATTGCTTGATATCAGTCTGTTCATCCATCCAGCCACCCAGCCAGTCATAGTCAGGGTTTGGGGTTATAACTTAGAGTAGAACATTTATCTGCAGGTATCAAGCATTTGTCTTTCTTTTAACTAGTTACCCAATGCTATGTCAGGTGCTGGATAAAGGATATTGAACTCCTAAAGTCTCAATGTTTTCATTAATATTATTATTACTGGATAGAGACAGAGAGAAATTGAGAGGGGAGGGGAGGGGAGATAGAGGAGAGAAACAGAGAGACACCTGTAGCCCTGCTTCACCACTCATGAAGCTTTACCCCCTGCAGGTTGGGACCAGGGCCTTGAACCTGGGTCCTTGAACACTGTAGCATGTGCACTTAAATAGGTGCACCACTGCTGGCCCCTCTGAAGCCTAAATACAGTTGTCACACCAAAAGGTTGTGATGGTCCTTGAGGAAAGGATTCCTCCCCGCCCAAGCCCCCCAACCCTAGCACTGCAAAGTTCTGATTTATGGTGGTGGTTCTGGGGATTGAACCTAGCACTCCAGAGCTTCAGGCATGGGAGTTATTTGCATCACTATTATGATATCTCCCTAGACATGGACTCTTTTTCTCTTTAACTTACTCCCCACTGGTGCTGGGGACTTCTTTATTTTATTTTTATCAATTGATCTAGTTTATATAGAGACAGAGAAAGAGAGAGAGAGGGGAGAATCACTGTGGTAGGGACTGGGCTCAAACTTGGTTTGCACCCATGACAACACAGCCTACTCTCCGAGTGAGTTATTTCATAAGCCCAGAAGGATTCTTTTCCTGAGTATCTTACACATTGCTTGGCACATAGGAGATGCTTAATGAATGATATTCAACATTCATAGTGAACTTCAACTCTCAGCCTCAAGTAGAACATGCCTACCAGGAAGATGATACTATTTCTAAATGGTGCCTGATTTATTTTTCCTAATTTGAGCTTACATTAGCCATACACAGTCAGTAACATATTGAGAACTATGCATTATGTGACAATCACTGGAAATCACAGTGGGAAGAAGGGTCCTGTTAGATGAAGAAATTCCTTCTCAGCTGGTCCTCAGAGCAAAGAATGTCTCACTGGGCTTACATCTCTGCCATGGAGCCCCTGGTCCAGGACACACTGGCACACAGTTTGGGGTGAAGTCCATGGTCTAGTTTGAGTTTATCATGGACTCAGCTGAGGGTTAGGCTAGAGGACCCAGAGCCTGAGGACTAGCAAGGCAATCAGTAAGGCAACAGAAAGACATTTCAGACGTGGAACTGGCTGAACATTGTGAATTCCCTCCTGCTGACTGGAGAGTAGGCCCCAGCCTAGGGTGAGCCCGGGTCTACCAGGGACAGACCCATGGAGCCCAGATATTGTCAAGATATTCAACTTCTCATCGGCCCGCACCTGGCTGCTTGTCGAGGTGGACTGTGGCCGCTAATGAGGGATGGGGGGTCAGCCGGACAGCAGAGTGTGGCATTTGCCACACTTCCTATACTTACAGCCTCACAGACAAACATGCTGGGTCTAGTCCATGTGTGTCCACAGGCACACGTTCACAAACACTAACCCGTGTGCCCTCAAATGATTTGGGAATATACACATAGCGCAGTGTGTAGACATCTGTGGAAGCATGGCACCTGCCCCCTTTACTGGGTAGGAGTTTGGGGCATGATACACATGCCAAGTAATACGTACACAAGCACCTGTGCGCGCGCGCGCGCACACACACACACACACACACACACACACACACATCCTTCCATTTCAAAGCATACGCTGACACATTAAAAATTAAGGCCAACTAATGTCTGAGCTATGAAAGCTGTACTAGACTCACTCCAGCCCATAAAATTCATCCCACATCAGGGTCTGTATCCTCTTTAATGCTCAGATACCCCTCCTGGGACCAAGAACTGAAACAGGTTTTTCTCCACTTGGTGAGAGTTTCTGTGTCTTCTCTACAGGTCTCTGAGGGAAATGAAAAAAAGTTGGGAATTGTTCTCAATTCCTTTAGGAGAAGGAAAGTGCTGAGTGGCACAGAGGAATCCTGACTGTTCTCTCGGATCAGAATGACATTGTGAGACAAGTTAGTTTGAAGGCTTGGGAATTAGGAGATTGCACGTTGCAATTTTCCTTTTTTTTTTTGTTTCCTGGCTGGAGTATTGATATGGATTCAGAATGATGAGTTTCTTCTAAATTGACCTCAGAGAGCTGTGTTGAGGATTCTGTAGGTGGCTAGGCGCTGGCACACCTAGTTAAGTGCACACACTACAGTGTGCAATGACCCGGGTTCAAGATCCTGGTCCCTACCTGAAGGGGGAAAGCTTCACAAGTGGTGAAGCAGGTCTGCAGGTGTCTCTTTGTCTCTCTCTATCTCCCTCTCTCCTCTCAATTTCTCTTTGTCTCTATCCAATAATAGTTTTTTTAAATTAATTAATTAATTTTTGTTTTTGCCTCCAAGGTTATCACTTGGGCTTGGTGCCTGCATTACAAATCCACTGCTCCTAGATTCCATTTTTCCCCCATTTTTGTTGCCTTTGTTGTGGTTGTTATTGTTATTGTTGTTATAGCTGTTGTTATTGTTATTGGATAGGACAAAGAGAAATTGAGAGAGGAGGGGAAGATGGGGGTGGGGGGAGAGGAAGGCAGACACACCTGCAGACCCGATTCACTGCCTGTGAAAGTGACCCACTGCAGGTAGGGAACTGGGGGGCTTGAACCCGGATCCTTATGCTGGTCCTTGTGCTTTGTGCCAGGTGTGCTTAACCCACTGCGTTACCACCCAGCCCCCATAGATTTTTTTTTTTAAAGAGAATTCTATAGCTGTCAATGGTCTCAGAAAGGAAAGGTACCATTTTCCATTAGTAATGGCATACTGATTCTTCTATTTTAAGCTGTCTGTACATATATGATAAGGCTGTCTCTACTCGGAAACTAGAGTTCTGGCTGTTTCATATCATTTCTTGGGAGTTCTGCCAACTCTGGCTCTGATTCAGACAGATAAGAAGAAGGGGAGTATAACGACCAGGCCTCTTCTGACTCTACTAGTATCCACTAGAAAAGACAAGAACAACAATCAAACAAATCTGGTTTTGGAGATTTCCGGGAAGTGTGGCCATGGAGTAACAGGGAACAGAACCAATCTCTCCCCAAACAATAAATTTTTACAACTATCGAACTTAACAAAACTCACCGACTCCAGCTGAGACAGCTGCAGAAGCATCACAGCCTCAGCCACCAAGTTGCAGATGCTACCATGATGCCATCCTGACATCCCCGGGCAGACGACATCACCAATGTGTCCTGGAACCCCGCCTCCCCAGAGCCCTGCCCTACTAGAGAAAGACAGAAACAGGCTGGAGGTATGGATCAACCTGCCAACACCCATGTCCAGTGGAGAAGTAATTACAGAAGCCAGAGCTCCCACCTTCTGTGTTCTCCCCCCCCCCCCATACTCCCTGTAAGAAAGAAGTGACAGGGGGAAGATGACCAGAGGTTTCTGAGCTTCAACTCCACCAAGACCCCCCGGAGAGAGAATAGGACAAGGGGAGGGCATTTGGATGTAGTAGTAGGTGTATGTGTCACCTGGAAAAGAAGGGAAGATGGGGCCATAAAATATGGGCAAATACGTACAAATATAGACAGGTAGTGGTAGAAAGAATAGTTGACCCATCTGCATCCTTACGAGAACTGCTGTAGCTTCCAATGGAGGGAACGGAGAGCCAGAACTCTGGCAGTGAGAACAGTTCAGAGTTGTGCCCCTGATAACTTGTCATTTTGTAAATTAATATTACATCACTAATAACATTTTTAAGATACATGGTTTACACAGACTAAGGTTTTAATGTCTATGCGCTGATAGACCAAAACTCCTCTACTGAGCCAAATGACTTCTCAAGAGTGACTGGGCTAGGTCGATGTGTCAGTCATCAAGCTAGGTACTTAACATGACTCATGTTACTTAGCATGCAACAGACACTGGCCAGGCAGGTGATATCTGCTTTTTCTTTTTCTTTTGTTTCAAGTAAGAAAGATGAGAAGGGAATCAGGGTTAGATAGCAAAGAAAATGGTCCCGCAACTGGAACCCAAGTCTGTCCAACTTAACCATAATAAGTTGCCTGGTGGGCATTAAGTACCGCTGAGTGTTCACAGGAGCCACCCAAATTGATCATTCTCCACTGAAGAGCAGACACAAATTCTCCACCAAAAGCAAGCAAGCGAACAAAGATACTGACCTATAAATCTCACAGTATGTAGACCACATGTCAGCATGAAACTATAATGACAGAAATAAGAGGAGACCTAAATTCACGGAAAGGCATACTCCTGCACGGGAGGCAAGACTCAGCATAGCGAAGATGTCCATCATCACAAAATCTAAAAGATTTTATGCAAAAATCCACCAAAATTCCCATAGGTTATTAAAAAAAAAGCATAAAATATGCTAAACCTCAGGGGCTGGGTGGTGGTGTAGTGGGTTGAGTGCAAATGGCTCGGGGAGTAAGGGCTGGCGTAAGGATCCCAGTTCCAGGCCCGGTTCCCCACCTGCAGGCGGCGGAGGGGGACACTTTGCAGTCGGTGAGGCTGGTCTGCAGGTGTCTGTCTTTCTCTTCCCCCTCTCTGTCTTCCCCTCCTCTCTTAATTTCTCTGTCCTGCCCAACAACAATCACAGCAATAGCAACAATAATAATAACAACAACAATGATAAACAACAAGGGCAACAAAAGGGGGAAAAAATGGCCTCCAGGAGCAGTGGATTCATAGTGCAGGCACCAAGCCCCAGTGATAACCCCGGAGGCAAAAAACAGCTAAACTTCTGCGTGAGCTATAATTTACAGAACAATTTTTTTAAAAAGGAAAATCATCCTACCTGATTTTGAGACTTATTATAAAGTCATTACAGTCAAGAAATCCACAGGGTTGAAGGAATTGAAGATTGACCTGATCTAATTGTGAGTTTGGAGCCAGAGCTACAGTGGAAAAAGTCCTCTCAACAAACTTCACCCAAAAATTCAATGCCTATGTACAAGAAAAGTCAATTCCTTCACACTTGATGTGAAAACGAACTAAAATTAGATCATATAATCTAAATGTAAAAAATTCTTAGTAAATAATGTTAGAATGAAATGTAGAAACAATTCTGCCTGACCTTTGTTTTAATGTTCAGTTATATGAACCTAAATGTCCTGCCATTTTTATTTATTTTATAATATTTATTTCTTTATTAAATAGGGACAGAGGGAAGTTGAGAGGGAAAGGGGAGATAGAGAGAGAGGGAGACGGAGAGGGAAAGGGTGAGGTAGAGGGAGTTGGGCGGTAGCGCAGCGGGTTAAGCGCAGGTGGCGCAAAGCGCAAGGACCGGCTTAAGGATCCCGGTTCGAGCCCCCAGCTCCCCACCTGCAGGGGAGTCTCTTCACAGGCGGTGTAGCAGGTCTGCAGGTGTCTGTCTTTCTCCCCCCCTTTCTGTCTTCTCCTCCTCTCTCCATTTCTCTCTGTCCTATCCAACAACGACAACATCATTAAGTACAACAATAAAACAATAAGGGCAACAAAAGGGAAAATAAATAAATATTAAAAAATTTTAAAAAAAGGGTGAGGTAGAGAGAGAGGGAGAGGGAGAGGGAGAGGGAGAGGGAGAGGGAGAGGGAGAGGGAGAGGGAGAGGGAGAGGGAGAGGGAGAGGGAGAGGGAGAGAGAGGGAGAGGCTCTCAAAGTTATGCTTTCCTGCTCATGAAGCTTCCTCCATGCAGGTAGGAACCAGGAGCTTAAAACCAGATGTTTGAACATTCTAACATTTAAGCTCTACCAGGTGAACCATCAGCTAGCCCCCCCAAATATTCTTTTTGTAAAACAAACATTGATAAATCAAATTTCATGAAAGTAAGAATTTTTTGTCTGTGAAATACAATGCTAACCAAAAGAAAGGATAAAATATAGATTGTGAAAAATTATTGTCAAGTCCCATATCTGACAAAGGAATTGAATATGGGTTATGTGAAAGTCACCAGAACTCTGAAGATGACAAAACAAAATAAAGAAACAAGACACAGTAAATCAATTGTAGAAAAGAAGATGAAAACAACAGTACATCATTACTGCATTGGGATGCATTGGATCGACCTTCTCGTGGTGCATCCCGTGAGTACCCATTCACTGGGGAAACTGACGATCCTTCCTAGCCGACTGAATCCACATGGATCCCAATCACTTTCAAAGCCAGCAACAAGCAGCTCCTGACAGCTTTCAACCTGACGCTGTTGACTGGCTACGGAAGAAGGGCAAACGCTAGAAGAAGAACTGCACACTCACTAGGATGAATTACATTCAGAGGACTGACGATACCACATATTGCTGAGATAGGGACCACTTGGGGCTCTTGTCCTTTGCTGGAGGGAGTATGAGAATGGTTCTTGTTGCGAGAAGAGTTGTGTGGTCTCTGAGAGTTAACCCTACACATGTCACATGAGCCACCCATCCCTAGGTATATACAGTTGTCAAAACCCATCAAACTGAATCTGTGAGTGGTGCAAGTTATTATGTGTAAATACTATCCCAACAAATACTCCTTTTCAGGCAGACAAGTTGCTGATACTGTATAGATCTTGATAGCTGAAGAAGTCTGCTTTAAAACTAATGTGGATTAAACTTTGGGCTATGCTTACTTTTGAAAGTTCCCTGGATAATGGAAGTTCATATATAATTAAAGTTCATAAATAAAGTTCTTAAAAAAAATATATATATATATATATATATATATATATATATATGGGGTAATTAGAGAAAGAGACCTGAGGAGGCTGGGTGCTTCACAGAACATAAATGCTACAATGTGCAAGGACTCAGGTTCAAGCCCCCAGTCCCCACCTGCAGGGAGAAAATTTCACAAGTGGTAAAACAGTGCTGCAAGTATCTCTGTCTCCTCTCTTTCTCTGTCTCTATTAAATAGTAATTTAATAAATAAATAAAATATATTTTTTAATTTTTTTCTTTTTTAATTTATTTATTTTTCCTTTTGTTGCCCTTTTCATTGTTGTTGTAGCTATTATTGTTGTAGTTATTGATGTCGTCATTGTTAGATAGGACAGAGAGAAATAGAGAGAGGAGGGGAAGACAGAGAGGGGGAGAGAAAGACAGACACCTGCAGACCTGCTTTACTGTTTGTGATGCAACTCCCCTGCAGGTGGGGAGCCGGGGGGCTCGAACCAGGATTCTTAAGCCGGTCCTTGCACTTTGCACCATGTGCACTTAACCCGCTGCGCTACCATCCGACTCCCATAAATAAAATATTTTTAAAGAGAGAGACAGAGAAAAATCTAAACACTGCTCAAATTCGGCATATGTGTTGCCAGGGTCTTCTAAGTTCAGACTCTCTCTGCTGAGCTATCTTCCTGACTGCTAGAATTCATATGTTGTGAAAATGGAAGCTAATTGATCGATCCCCAGGCAGTGTTGCTCATGGGTAAGATTGAGCCCTGGGAAATCTAACTTTCTGAGCTAAGCATGTGCCTTGGTCGGTATGTCAAGTTCTTATGCCAGGATGCAGAAGTACCGGAGGATGAAGGAACAGGTCGCTTTTGAAAGTGAGCCAACAGCATGTGTGTGTGTGTGTGTGTGTGTGCACAGACAGCCTCTACACTGAAGCTTGCCAGCGTCTCTCTCTCTCTAACCAGATTCAGAATTCTGATGAATCCTGCTTCTGTATTTCCCAACTCTAGAAGCAAAGGAAAAGGGTAGGGTGGGATTTCACTGCAACTGAGGTTGTCCAGAAGATCGATAGATCATGTAAGGTCCAAGGTTTTGAGATAAGACAGTCCTGGATTTGAATTCTTGTTCCACCAATAGTTAGTTTTATGAATCTGCATAAGTTGCTTAACCTTTCCTTCTTTCCTTCCTCCTTCCTTTATTTTTCTCTTTCTTTCTGTTTTCTTTTTTTTTAACAATATTTATTTATTTATTCCCTTTTGTTGCCCTTATTGTTTTATTGCTGTTGTTATTGATGTCATTGTTGTTGGATAGGACAAAGAGAAACCTTGAGGGGGGAGGGGAAGACAGAGAGGGGGAGAGAAAGACAGACACCTGCAGACCTGCTTCACTGTTTGTGAAGCGACACCCCTGCAGGTGGGGAGCCGAGGGCTTGAACCGGGATCCTTACACCTGTCTTTGCGCTTCGTGCCACGTGTGCTTAACCTGCTGTGCTACCACCCGACTCCCTCTCTCTCTTCTTTTCCACCAGGATTATTGCTGGGCCTCTGATGTCTGCACTACAAATCCACTCCTCCCAGTGGTCATTTATTTTCCTTTTTTCTTTTAATTTCTAATTTTACTTAATAGAACAGAAAGAAATTGAGAGGGGAGAGGAAGATAGGGAAAAGAAAGATAGACATCTGCAGACCTGCTTCACCATTCATGAAGTGTCCCCCCTGCAACTGGGGAGAGGGGGCTTGAACCTGGATCCTTGCACATGGTGTCATATATGCTTAACATGGGTGCCACCACCTGGCCCCCTATTACTTGCCTGGCTAGCGTTTCGGGTGTTTCTACCCGGGCACGTGCTCTCTGGGTTGGAGAGAACTTGACCGGATCCAACCGCTGCTGCTTACTCAGCGACTCAGGAGAGAGACCAGGAACTCGTGGCAGAGCGGGAACACAATGCCAGGCCTTTATTGGTCACAGACAGCGCCTTTATATACATCTTTAACAGGAAGTGGCAAGTGTTAAAAGGAAGTGGCTAGGAGAGGGGGTGGAGAAAAGAGCGCAAAGGTAGCAAGCTTCCATAGCAGTTGCTGTGAAGGTTCTAACCAGTGGGATTAATCAAAACCCTGCAGGCAGGGCGGGTCTCAGGCAAAACAATGATTATGTAAATAGACGACAGCGTCAGAGCAGGGGCTGCCGGACATTACTTTGCTGGATGAAATATTCTGAAAATAAGAAACCATTCTTTCCACTACTCTCCCATTCTCCATGGCTTTGGCTTATCTAGAGCCTTGGCTTGCAGACCTGCAGACTGGACAGGGATGTGGCCGCCTCAACTGCTCTCAGGTCCTACAGAATCCTTGCTGGCCAAGAGAACTCAAAGCTTCATGGGGAGGAATAGAGAAATGGGGCAAGGAGAGGCCACATCCCTGCCCAGAGTTGAACACCTGTGCAGAACCACCTCATATGATCACCCCACCCCCAGGTTCCATATCCCATCCCTTCCACTGGAAATTTCCTTATTCTTTATCCCTCTAGGAGTAAGGACCAAATCTTTTTATCTTACCAGCTCAGAAGTTGATTTCTGGCCTGCAATGGCATTGTCCTTTCTTTCTTTCTTTCTTTCTTTCTTTCTTTCTCGCTCTCTTTCTTTCTTTCTTTCTTCCTTTCTTCTTTAAATTATCTTTATTTATTTATTGGATAGAGACAGCCAGAAATTGTGAGGGAAGGGGCTGATAGAGAGAAAGAGAGACACCTGCAATTCTGCTTCACCGCTCATGAAGCTTTCCCCCTACAGGTGGGGACCAGGGGCTCAAACCTGGGCCCTTGTACATTGTAACATGTACACTCAACCAGGCGTGCCATCACCCGGCCCCATTCTTTCTTTTTCTTTTCCCTTTTTTGACTAGACTAGCAGCCTGTCTTTTATAGGTTATTTCTTGGGATAAGAGAAATACTGATAGTCATCCATCCCACCTTGTGCCAAGTCATGTTCCAGTTGTTCCATGGCTGGCCGTTGCACTCAGTCTGCCCACTAGATAGATGTTTCCCTCACTTTGCTGATGAGCAAGTCAAAGTCCAAGGACGCTGGTGAACTTGCTTAACGCTGGCTGCACAGCTCATTATAGGCAGTGAGAACATTTCAATCTAGGCCTGGCCCTGCAATTAAACCAGTCACTGCCCTAACACATTTTGGTGCTAGTTGGCTGGAGCATGATTCAAGGGTGGAATTCTTGCCTGAAGCTTGCAAAAATCATTAGCTGTCTTACATGATAACACACACACACACACACACACACACACACACACTAGCCAACTCATTGGCAAACCAGCTTCTTCTCCTTCCAATTCTTCCTTGCCCCTTCCTTCCTAGCTGGTGGTCCCATCCATCCGGAAACAATATGTCACTTCTCCCCACTCCCCACCACCAGGGTCATTGCTGGCACTTGATACCTGCAAGAAGAATCCATTACTCCCATCAGCCATTTTTTTCCCTTTAAATGTTATAGGACAGAGATAAATTTAGAGAGAAGGGGGAGACAGAGGAGAGAGAAAGAGATACGTGCAGTACTGTTTCACCATTCCTGAAATGCCCCCCTCACTGTAGGTGTGGACTAGGGGCTTGAACCTGGGTCATTGTAGCCTGGTGCTATGTATGCTCAACTAGCCCCCTAGCCATGACCTTTCCCAGAAAGCCTCCCATGTTCTCTCCAGCGCAGTGACTTCTCTGAAGTCTAAACTCTCAAAAAGCATCTCATTCTCCTCATTTATAACATACACTTTTACATTCTTAATCAGCTTTTGGTCTTTCAGTGTTTTAATGCAATGCCTTGTTTTCAATGCACTGAGACAGTACACGACAGAGGTGGTGTACACGTGTGGTGTATATTGCATCCCTATGAACATAGTATGTGGTCAGTCAGCACGTCACCTTCTCTGAGGGAAAATTCCCAATAAGCCTCTCTAAAACTGTCGCTCCCGTTCCTCCTTTCTTTTTTTTTCCTGCCTCACTTTCCCTCTACACACTCTTTGTGAATTCCTTGTCAATTTTTTCTCCCTATAAAATAAGTTCCCTGTAGACAGACAGTTTCTTTGCTGTTTAAATCTAGGACTAAAAACAGAGTCTTGCTCATCCTTTCTCTTTCTTTCTTTCTCTCTTTCTTTCTTTCTTTCTTTCTTTCTTTCTTTCTTTCTTTCTTTCTTCCCTGAGTGGCTGACTCAGTACATGATTGATAGTCCTTTAAGCAGTGGCGTTAGGACCACAAATGTCATAACTGTGGATACTGGTCATGATGTGCGTTGATAAGTAACTCATCAGAAATAACAAGACCATAAACCCAGAACACATGCTTGCTCATTACTTTTGCCCTCTCTGCCTCCCTCTGTACCCTAGAAAAAATGAATTTGATAATAGACTCATTATCTACATCCTCTGGCTTGTTGATTTCTGACTGAGTTCAACTGATGGGAAGTTTCATCAGTAGATCAGGAAGTGAAAGGAAAGAGAAGTGAGGTCCAGACCCCCCCTATCTTTCTCATAGACATGTTTCTCGGAAGGTCTCACCCTTATAGGAGGTTGCTCCCTCCCTGCTTCTCTCCTCAGATCTGATAGTAACCTCCTCCTAGGAGTGACATCCTTCAGTTGTTGACCTCAGGGGCCACCGTGCTCACTGTTTACTTGCCTTAACCTTGTTTAGTCCTTTGCAATCCATCCCTTCATTAAAGTCTTTCAACCATCCTTCTCAGCCAGGATAGACCCTTCCAATCATACCTTTAAAAGACCCCTAGGCTTGCCTCAAGAATAGGAAACTGAGGAGATAGAGTCAAAGAGAAAAGAAATCATGGTGTAGAAGTGATTCTTTCTGGAAGTCTCACTGATACAGGGACAGGCAAGCCCCACGTGAATGGGAAACCCCTAAGACATCCCTTGAAATAAGTCTGGCTACCCAAAGAAAATGACATCCTCCATCTTTTGGACCTTCCTCACTCCTATATTAGATGTGGGTAAAATGATGTCAGAATCTATAAAATGAAAAAAAAAAATCAAAACACTGACTTTGCACATAGGTTTGCATGATCGCTAATTCTATATAGCAATTATTTCCAGTTGCCATTCTCTCTTCTCAATTTGGGGCCCCACAGCAGCACCTGACCCCTTTGGGAGCAGAAGTAGCCATGGGATTAGTTCTGTTTAACACACCATAAGCAGAAGTGATAGTGTGTGACACTTAACTACCAGCTTGATGTCCTCCAGAACCTTCTTGTCCTCATCCACAAAGACTGTGTTCCACAGCTTGGCTACCTGCTTGCCGTGATTCCTTCATTAAGGCAGTGTGGATCCAAACCTCCTCTGATCAACAATGGATGTGTCCAAGAGAGATAAATATTCCATGTCAACCTACACTACAGAGATATGGTGAGAGTTGGCCATCATATCCTAAACCAGCTTGTCCTGACTAAAGAGGTATTGGACTGAGATCATTCTCTGAGTCAGAAACATAGAATATACTCACTGGATATCAGCTGTGCCGTTTGCATGACCGTGTGAATAGGGGAGGTGGATATGGTGGTATATTTCCTTTGTTAAACAAAACAGCTTGAGTAACTTTTCTTAGCTTCTGAGAAGTGCCAGTGGACCATGGTTCTAAGCAAACGAGACAGTTTAAAGGGGAGAGTTGCCTAACCTGAACAATTCTCACAGACATGTCTGACATCAGTGTCATGTGCAGAGTTACTCAACGTGCCCCAGTGTTTGAACATTATAGACTAACGTGGTAGCCCACCGGAGATGGCTCTTTGGCTCTGGGTGAGAGGCAGAGGAGACTCTGTGTTGACTCACCCTTTAGTACAGTCTGAGCGATTGTCAGTCTGCAGGGACTACAGAAGACCTCCAATTAATTATTACTGGAGAAGATGAAATCATAAACAAAATTCCTTGTAATAAATTTTTAAAATGAGACTGCATGTTTTATTTACAGTGCTGGCCCATTTTGGGCTTTAAATCTATGAATAAAAACAAACATTTTTTTTTATCAAACAGATGAGGAAAAAAGAGTACTCAATAGTCTTTCTTTTTCTCTTTGCCAAGGATATGTGCTCTAAGCCACAGAAAGGAATGAGGCCGAGGCCATGTTGGCTAGAGAAATAAATGAACTTATTTGACTGTTTACAGAGACTTAAATATAATGAACTTTCCATACTGAGGGGTAGAAAGAAGGAGGAAAAAAAAAAAGAGTAAACAAAAGGGTCTTGTTGAGATTCAGATGTTTCTGCTTTTTTAAAAAATTTTTTAAAAATATATATTTATTTAATCCCATTTTGTTGCCTTTGTTTTATTGTTGTTGTTATTGATGTCATTGTTGTTGGGTAGGACAGAGAGAAACGGAGAGAGGAGGGGAAGACAGAGATGGAGAGAGAAAGACACCTGCAGACCTGCTTCACCGCCTGTGAAGCGACTCTCCTGCAGATGGGGAGCCAGGGGCTTGAACTGGGATCCTTAAGCTGGTCCTTGCGCTTTGCACCATATGCATTTAACCCACTGCGCTATTGCCCAACTCCCATGTTTCTGCTTCTTAACTTAATGTGAGGGTGGGGAAAATAGCATAATGGTTGTGCAAACAGACTCTCATGCCTGAGGCTCCAAGGTCCCAGGTTCAGTCCCATTCATGACCATAAACCAGATCTGAGAAGTGCTCTGGAAATTAAAAAAAAAAAAAAAAAAAGGAAAGAAAGAAAGAAAATGAGAAAGAAAGAAATGAAAAGAAAGGAAAAATAAAGTTAATTTAATATGACACCTGCATAGCAGATAGGACATATGAAAAATATAAACTTATGTAACTACAGCAGCTGGGACTCTCAGGACGGATACTCTGTGAAGAAGATATAGCTATGGATATCCATCCCATCTATAGGGAAAGAGCCCACAGCTCTAGGAAAATTATTAAGTTAAACTCACATATTTGTTTGCAGAGAGCTGATGGCCTAGACAGAGGGATAAGCACATTTATATAAATTAATAGACCCATGGTAGCATGGAAAACTGCTTATTAAGAGTCGTCAGAGTGAGGCCAGGCAGTGGCATACTTGGTTATGTGCACATATCACAGTGCACAAGGACCCGGGTTCAAGCCTCTGGTTGAAACTGGCTGAACTTGCAGGGGGAAATCTTCATGAGTGGTCTGCAGGTGTCTCTCTGTCTCTTTTCCTTTCTATCTCCCCCCATGCCCTCTCAATTTCTCTCTGTCTCTTAATATAAAAGAGTTTCCAGAGTAGCAAGAGGAAGCAAAGGGGTGAGTGTGATGGCAGCCAGAGAGGTTAGAGGGATGCAGAGCAAGCATCTAAAAGTGTTACAACGTGGAATTTGATCTGTGTTTCAAGGGAGAGAAAGTAGATTTTCAGGGAGGAAGTTGGGAAGAATCCCACAGGTGGACTAGAAAACAACTATCCAGAGGGAAAAGATTGGTATATTCTGGAATAGTGAGTGGCCAGGTGTGGGTTCCAAGGCATTGAGTGTGAGAGGAAGAGATGAGAGCAGAAAGAGGGCTGGGTCAGATGCTAGAGATGGTGCTGTAATTGATGCCAAGGAGGCTGGATGTTCTGCTGCAAATGAGGATAAACATGTTTAAGTACTGGAGGAACTGAAACAGACTTGCACATGCAGTACCCACAGGAAGGAAGCGGACATGAAAAAGGAAAGGAGGAGACAATCGAAACATTTAAGGGGAAAAATTAGCCCGTGATGGCTTGGGGTGTGCACAAGGACTCCAAAGATGACTCCAGATTCCACACTAGATGCTTGGATGGATGGATGGATGGATGGATGGATGGATGGATGGATGGATGGATGGATGGACGGATGGATGGATACCTTCATTGTCTCAAGAAAGGGCAGCCTGAGAGAAGCTGGCATAGCTAATCATGAATCAACTGTGTCTGAAAATTCAGAGCATTGGCAGAAGATGCCAAGTGGTGAGGAGACCTCAGACGTAGAAGAGAAAGACTGAATGAATTCATTGAGTGTATGATTGCTGAGTGTCATAAGGCATAAGGCAGTCACTGCTCAGTACTTGTCATTCTGAGAGGAGAAGTGCTCGAATGTCCTGTAAATCTGCAGGGGAATGGACAATCTAAAGAGGAGAGGGCAAGTAAGGCTTCTGCCCGCCATGCCACAGAGGCCCAAGCATGTCCCGGGTATGGGTGGGGGTGGAGGTTACAAGTTATGCTACTTTGGAGATAAACAAGACAATTAGTACAAAGTCTGGAGTGCCAGGCTGAGTGGTTTAGACTATTCTTTGTGTAATGGTATCCACTAAAGAAATTTAAGCAAAGAAATGGCAAGATGAATGTGGAGTTTGCAAGTCAGGGAGTGGCAGAAATGGATGTAATCTCTCAAAGAAAACAAAAAAGGAAATCTTGAATATTTGTTACAGAGGCAGGCAGAGTACCCTGCCCAGGCTGGCTCTTGTAGCAATTATTATCATTATCAAAACTAAACTCACTTTTTATGGAACACTTACTCAGTGCCAGGTGCTATTTTCATTACTTTATGAATGTTATTTTGAGCACTTAAATCCTTTTAATCCTTCTAATGACATTATGAGGTAAATTAAGTAGATTATGATGTGGCCAGGACCTGAAGTTGGGATTTGAACCCAGGTTACACTCGCTGAGCTAATGGGTCTACCACTCAACCATGCAGGTCCCCTCCAGTAATAACTCACATTAGTGCCTTACTTGTACTCTCCAGTTTGGTCCCTATCACCACATTACAAAAGAGGATGGAATGGAGACACAGAGGGGGCAAAAACAACTTAATTCACTTGTCCCAGTTGGGGCAGCTAATCTATGGTCAAGCTGAATCCAAGAATTCTGACTTGGCAGGCTGTACAAACAATGGCTGTGCCCTGGTGACTCTGTAAATGCTTGAGAAATACTAGCTCAATAAATAAATGGGTGATGGAAAGAGTGATGTCTCTAAGAATTGGCTTTTGCATTCCCAAGGCTGGAACATTACCAGGTCTAGCACCCAGACTGCTAATTTCCACCAAGGCTGATGTTCAGGGAGGTAGCATGGCTATTTCCTACCCCAACTGGCCTGCTTGTATAACCTGGCCCTTGAGGGTAAGGTGGGCATCAAAGGTTGCTGCAGAGTTAGGCTGGGCCAGGTTGCAATCCTCTTATTGGCCAGATCTCATCCTTAAAGGCACCTGAGCTTAGCTCTGCTCCATTCTGACTCCAAGCAGATCAAAGGGTCCCTGCAGAAGTTGGGTTTCTGGACAGCCCCAGTTCTGATCAGCAGTTGTCACTTTGGCAGTGACAGCAGCGGGTCCAGTATGACAGAACTGCCACAGCCAAGGCTCCTGAGGCAGACATCAGAGCACCGCTCCAAGTCCCCTTTGGGAATTGACCCCTGGAGGGAAGAGAGGGAAAAGGTGGAGAGTTCCCTCAGGAAAATGTCTCTCAGGCAGGCTCACTAGGGGAAAGTTGCTGCAGGTGAGAAACCTGGCCTTGACATTCATATTCCTGCCATGGAAGGAGACCTGATTATCTCATGTTGCTGAGAATTATTGGCATGTCCACTCTTGTTACTCTGAACCACACAGAGACCTACCTTCATGCACACACCGGAATCACCCACCTGCACGGACACAAGCATTGCAAACAGATCCTCACTTGTACAAATTCCGATCCAAACTGAAACAAACAAAAATGCACAAGCACACATGCTCCCTCAGACTCTTCATACTGGCCTGCATACACTTGCACACACACACACACACACACACACACGTAAGTATATAAACACACAGCGTTACTATGTGTGGACATATACTCTTTTTAGTATATTTGCTTTTCAGGGACTGGGTCTGATACTTTCCTCTCAGAAGGGTGAAAATCATTTTAATTTTTAATGTTTTTTGCCTCCACGGTTGTTGCTGGGCTTCCGTGTCTGCACTTGCGGGACTCCACTGCTCTTGGAGGCCACTTCTCCCATTTTGGTTGCCCTTGTTGTTCTTGTTCTTATTATTGCTGTCTTTGCTGTCGTCCTTGTTGGACAGGACAAAGAGAAGTTGAGAGAGGAGGGGAAGACAGAGAAGGGGAGAGAAAGACAGACACCCGCAGACCTGCTTCACCAGCTGTGAAGTGAGTCCTCTACTGGTGGGGGAGCCAGGGGCTGGAACGGGGATCTTCACACAGGTCCTTGCCCTTCGTGCCAAGTGTGCCTAACCCGCTGCCCTATCACCTGGCCCCCTGAAAATCATTTTTATAAATAAGTCTTAAGTGTAGAGATGGCAAACGCTAGAAGAAGAAGAAGTGTAGAGATAGTCTTATACACAGCCTCTGAAACCTAATCATTCTACAAATCCTTTGTATAAAAAAGATTTTAAGCACACATGGAGCGAAGCGCAAGGACTGGCCTAAGGATCCGGGTTCAAGCCCCTAGTTCCCCACCTGCAGGGGAGTCGCTTCACAGGCGGTGAAGCAGGTCTGCAGGTGTCTCTCTTTTTCTTCCCCTCTCTGTTTTCCCTTCCGATCTCCATTTCTCTCTGTCCTATCCAAGAATGACTACAGCAACAAAACAACAAGGGCATCAAAAGGGAACAAATAAACAAATAAATTTTTAAAAAGATATTTTAAAAAAAAGACTTTATTTTATTTTCTTGGGGGGGGGGGTAATGTATTTGTCTATAATGTGGATGGCCTCCCGGTCCTGCATAACAGGTATCTGCTACATACTCTTGTCCCCACTCCCCATCATGAACCCCAAGCCCCCTCTCTCTTCAGACCCCCTATTCTGTTCCCTTCTCGGAGTTGCTTTCTTTGCTTCAGAACACCACCCCTAGTCCAGGTTTCATCTCGTGTTCTCTGTTTGTAACTCTGTCTCTCGAGTTCTGCCTACATAGTCAGTCATCCAGGATTCATCCCTCTTCCTGACCTATCCAACCCGACACGTTGCTTCCTGCTTCTTGCAAAGATGAAGCAGACACTGAGATTTCAGTTTCTTTTTCTGATGTCTAGGTCTTTGTTAGTTGGCCTTGGTTCAACAACATTGGCCATATCACTTTGTCCTTCCTGCCCTCCCCTTTCCTACATGTTTGCTCCTTTTGTGGCTGTTGTTTGAGTTCCCATTTCTATCCTACCACAGATGACCTCATTTGAAGTTAAATTTCCCTTATTTCTTTTTCTTGCAGGACTCCTTTCAATAGTTCTTGCAACACAGGCTTGTTGGTAGCTAGTTCCTTCAGTTTCTGTGTGTTTGGGAAGCGTTTGGTTTCTCCTTGATACTTGAAGGATAGTTTGGCAGGATAAAGTACTTATAGCTGACAATTCTTATCTCTTAATACTTGAAAAATGTCATTCCAGGGGCCGCTGGTGGTGCACCTGGTTAAGCACATGTATTGCAATGCACAAGGACCCAGGTTCGAGCCCCTCGTCCCCACCTGCAGGGGGGAAGCTTTGCAAGTGTTGAAGCAGTGTTGCAGGTGTCTATCTGTCTCTGTCCCTCTTTATCACCCCTTCCCTCTTGATTTCTGGCTGTCTTGATCCAATAAATAAATATAATAAAAAATAAAAACAAAACAAAACAACAAAAAATGTCATTCCATTCCATTCTTTTTTTTTTTTTCCTTTTTTTCCTCCTCCAGGGTTATTGCTGGGCTTGGTGCCTGCACCATGAATCCACCGCTCCTGGAGGCCTTTTTTTTTTTTTTCCCCTTTTGTTGCCCTTGTTGTAGCTTCGTTGTGGTTATTATTATTGCCCTTGTTGACGCAATTCGTTGTTGGATAGGACAGAGAGAAATGGAGAGAGGAGGGGAAGACAGAGAAGGGGAGAGAAAGATAGACACCTGCAGACCTGCTTCACCGCCTGTGAAGCGACTCCCCTGCAGGTGGAGAGCCGGGGGCTCGAACCGGGATCCTTACGCCGGTTCCTGCGCTTTGCGCCACATGCGCTTAACCCACTGCGCCACCGCCCGACCCCCTCCATTCCATTCTTGTTTCTCAGGTTTATGTTAAGAAATCTGAGGAAAGCCTGATGTCTCTGTATGTCAGCTTTTGTGTTTTTTTCCCCTTCATGCCCGCAACATTTCTTCCTTGTCTTTATTTTTGGAAAATGTTACTACAGTGTGTCTTGGCATTGGCTGTTTGGGATTTAATGGTTTGGTTTCTGTTCAGCTTCTTCTATATCTATATTTTGATTATTGCTCAGGTGTGGAAAGTTTTCTGCAATAATTTCTTAGACTATGATCTCTACTCCTCTCTCGTCTTCATCATCAAGCACCCCAACTATCACATATTTTCTTCTGGTGGACTCATTATTCCACAGAGAACTGCTTCAGTTTTCATAAACCTTTCTTCTCCAGCAACTCTGTACTCATAGTGTTATCATAGTGTTATCATCCATCCCTCTTGCTCTGTCCTGAAGCTAATTTATTCTGGTTATGAAACCTCTTAGATAAGCCATAATGGGGTCCCAAGTGTCCTTTAATTTGAGTATTTTCTTTCTGAGTTCTCTTCGTGTATTTTTTGTTTTAGCTCTTTGGTTAAGACATCTCTGGATTCATTAATCTGTGTTTGTATGTTATGGTTGGAGTCTTGAATTGCCTTCATAATGGGCCTTCTGAATTCAAACTCAAGACATTTCTTCTATGTCCTTGTCGTATTAGACCTTTGCATTCTTGCCCATGCTTCCATTGGATGTGGTTCATGCTGTGCAACCAGCAGGTGGCACTGTGGTTGTATTGTTTATATGTGGTGGCATGGTGTAGTTGGGAAGAACCTTCCCTGTTACTCAGGTCCAGTTTGGGTAAACCTGCAGTGGGTGATGGGCATTTCAATATGGTTCTGACTGTTCCCTACAGCTGGTGGGGGAGATATTTCCCATGGCTCAGGGAATAACTGTGTTTGCTTTTTTTAGACTGGTCACTCTATTCTGCCCCAGCTATTCCTGTGCTGCTGCGCACCGCACAGGGCCCTGCTGATTCTTCAATATGCTTTCCCCTGGCTGCTGGTACAGCGCTGGATTTGAGCAGCCTCTGTCCCATGATGCTCTCTCCTGCTCCTTTCCACAGGTTTCTTTGCATGCACCTGACCCTCATCTGTTTTGTCTGTTTTTTCACAAGTGCAGTCTTTTAGTCCTTGTTACTTCTTGGTCACATCCTCTGAACTTCTAAAAAAAAAAAAAAAAAAAAGGCCAATATTGCAATCCAGGAGGTGGTACAATGATAAAGTGTTGAACTGTCAAACATAAGGTCCAAAATTCACTTCCCAGCATTGCATTTCCCAGAGTGATGTTCTGGTTATCTCTCACTCATGAATCCTTTTTAAATGTTCAAAATTGTAGAAAAATAAAAAAGAGTTTATGTCAGCTCTTGCATCTGCAAAGGATTCTCTGACCAACCCAAAGTGCTTTCTAGAATGTTAAAATGTTAGAGTTCTGTTTATTGAGGAACATTTGGTTGTCAGAAATTTATAACAGTTGAAATATTAGTTGTGCCTCAGAAAATAGCTAAATGCTTTGAAAGAGATTTTTTTATTTTAAAGAAAATACATATAATGGCCCAACTTAAAATCAGAGGAGTTTATAATCTGGGGGAGATCAACTTGCTTATTTTAAATGACAATGAGTATTATAGAGTTCAGCTTAATGATTCAGCAAATCAGTAAATTGAGAGTAGTTTTGGTATCAGTGTTTGGGTCTTATTAAAACATCCTGTATTTCATCATCAGAATCACAAAAGTTACTCAACATTTGCAAATCTCTCTTTTCTCTCTATGGAATTGAATAAGGCTGGGGCCTTCCTCATTGGAAGTCATTAGAATCCCATGATATTGTGCAGGTCCTGCACAGATAAACTGTCCCCCTCCTATTGGGTCATCTCAAATTTACCATGGTGTTTATTACTGACTTGGACTTTTTGCATCTTTTCTCTCACCTCCCAAAAGAAAAGCAGAAAATTTATTTATCCCTCAAGGCATCAATCAGGCTACTATTTTTTTTTCTTTCCCTTCTGGGTATATTTGGGGATTCCTTGTAGCATACTTTCATTCCCCCAAGCTCAGCCTAATCACAGAATTCCTCCCATATTATCTGGTTACTTATTCATCATCTTCAAAGGCCAGAAGTAATTCACAATCCAAGCAGGGCGAGTCCTGAACTCACTTATAACCATGAAAACTTTGGACCCCACAGAGGACCCAAAGGTAAGTGGAAGCTCTTCTGAAAGACAATGGGGAAGAAGGGTCAGGTCAAGATGAGGAAGAGGTAGGCTTAGGTTTGCGACTCCTCCACTGTCACTCAAAGCTTCCAGGGCATCAGGGCATTACAGTGCGCTGGGAGGCAGAGTGTTTGGGTCAACTTTCATCTTTGCACATGATGTTTGTCCCTTTGATCCTTGAGCAGATCAAACAAAGCTCACTAATCAATGACTTCCCCCCCCTCCCCTGCCTTTCAGAGCAGATCATCAAACACAGTCTACCTCTCTCTCTTCTTCCTCCCACCCTTCCTGCTCCCTGGTCAAAGGCATTTTCTCTACAAGGCCCAACCTAGGGCCCACCTATGACTCCCTACCCCACACAGGTAGTGCTGGTATGGTAGTGACTTAGTCTATTTGCTTCAAATAAGCATAGAGAAAATTTAAGTCCTGATCCACTGGTACATTCTAGGTAATTGTCTCTGGCCTAGTAATTTGGGTAGCAGGGGAAAGAAAGGTTACACCGTGATTATGGGCTCTTAGTCTATGAAGCATCTTGTAATAAAAGAACCAGACAAAAGACAAACAAAGGCTAAGAGGTGGAGAGAGAGCAAGATATAGACAAGATAGGAATCATTCAGAGTTGGCTTTCCATTTTATGGGCCTAGAACATCATTTCCTGCCCTGCATACCTCAGAAGGGGGAAGTGAGGATGGAGCAAGTTAATGAATGTCTATGTCCACTAAGAAGTATGCTGCTGAGGGTACTTGCTGAGATTTTCTAGTCTTTTTGATACTGGGAAAGGTATAGGCACAGTTTCTGGATGGATTATTACCCCCAGTAGTCCCAGCATCCATGGGATTTCCTGGGATGTGGAGACTTCAGAGTTAAGGCCAGATAAACCCCAAGCAAACTTGGAAGAGACAGTTACCCTATGAAGAAAGGCCATCAGAGACAAAATTATATTCCAAAGTTTTCATGTTGAAGCCTTCCAAGGAGGATGGGAGCTTCAATTTTTAAGAGACTGTGAAGTTATAAAATTGGCACCCTCACAATAGTATTGGTACCCTTATTTTTTTAATATTTATTTATTTATTAGTTAGAGACAGAGGGAAATTGAGAGGGAAGTAGACATAGAGATAGAGACAGAGAGAGAGAGAGAGACCTGCAGCCCTGCTTCACCACTTGTGACACTTTTCTTCTGCAGGTGAGGACCAGGAGCTTAACCTGGGTCCCTGTGCACTGTAATGTGTGCACTTAACCAGGCGCACTATCCACCCCTTATAAAAAGAGGTAAGAGAGAGATGTTATGGCTGGAAAAGGGACAGAAAGCTGGATCAAGGAAGAGAGTAGCTCCCTAATATGGGGAATAAATAGTGTTGACTGTAAACCCCATCGATTTGATTTGGCCCAGGGCTCATATTCAGCTTAGAAGCCTATGTGACCTCTGCATCCCTGTAGATCTGAGCTCACATTCTGTGGTCATGAGTAGGAACATTCTAAGCTGCCCCAATATCAGGACCCATCTTCCTCAGGTGTAGCATAGAGAATGTTGTCCATCCTCCCTTTGGAGGATGGGGAACATTCTCTACCTTTTTTGATCCAAATTGAGGGCTAAGTCCTATAGGGGACCCACAAAGGGGTCTTTTTTGTTGTTCCTGATAAAGATGACAAGTAACAATGGAGAGAGGGATTTATTTGAGGTCTAGGCCCATCATGTCTGTTTGGGAATCTCAGGACTCCCTGAATAGGGCCCCAGATGATGGGATGGCCTGATAGTAACTAAAGAGTCATCATTAAAGTATGCCAGTCTCTTGCCCTTATTCAGCTTTTGCAGTCTTTGCTTTGCTAAGGTTAACTTTGGAGTGAGTGAGAGAATTGTAATAAGAAGTAGGTGAGGAGGGTATCTAAGTCTAATTAGTTACTATTTCATTAGGAACTTTATACTGACTCACTGCAGACTATTGTGCACTTTTGCTTTCAGATATATATTTTGCCCTAGTTTATGGATACATGTAACATATGCTATATCTCATGGGACCTGGTCTATATCTAGGTTTTGGGACTTTGTTAGGAAGTGAACCACCTGGAATGGAATTAGAGAATACTATGAAAGGAAAGGTCTCACCCAAGTAATGAAGCTGAAGGGTTGTTATTCCACAACTGAAGTCTCTGGACACAGTCTGAAGTGAAGCATGCTGATGTGGTATACATTGCATTGATTAGGCTGGGATTGGTGGATGCAATATGATTTTGTATGAACTGAGAGAAACATGCAGGAAAGTGCGCCCCACCCTAAAGTTCCAGGACTAGGGTAAATATAGGCTCTATAGTGGAAATGTGAGGTTTCTGCTGTCTTAAGGTTCAAGAAGACAATAGATAGTTATTGTTGTAATCACATTATTTGGTAATTGGGTTAACTTTGAAAAACCTTTTTGTTAGGATTTGCTATATAATACCCAATATCACCAAAATTTATGTCCTTTGACATTATTTGTATATAGCTGTGCCACCGGTTGCTTCTATTCTCCCTGGTTTAGGCTTTTGAGAGAGTCAACATATCAAAGACTTAGCCTATGTGTTAAAAAGACTCAGTCTGTGCTTTAAAAAGTTTGAGACATTCATCAATTTTTCCCCTCTCATATTACTTAGTGATTTATATAACTACAAATTAATAGAAGTGTACATAAACACCATTCCCACCACCAAAAGACTGTGTCCCATCCCCCCCACCACCACCCTGAATATCCACCTCACCCCAGGGTTTTTACTTTGGTGCCCTACTCCAGATTTAGTCAGATCCTGCTTTTAGTTTCCCTTTCTGTTCTTCTTACTCAACTTCTGTTGATGAGTGGGATCATCCCATATTCATCTTTATCTTTCTGACTTATCTCACTTAACATAATTCCTTCTAGCTCAGTCCAAGATGGGTCAGAGAAGGTGAGTTCATTGTTCTTAATAGCTGCATAGTATTCCATTGTGTATATAGACCACAGCTTTCTCAGCCACTCATCTCTTTTGGGCACCTGGGTTGCTTCCAGGTTTTAGCTATTACAAATTATGCTGCTGTGAACATAGGTGTATAAATATATTTTTGGTTGGATGTTATGGAATCCTTGGGGTATATATCCAAGAGAGGAATTACTGGGTCATATGGAAGTTCCATGTCTAGCCATGTGAGAGTTCTTCAGACTGTTCTTCACGGAGGCTGGACAAATTTACATTACCACCAGCAGCAGTGTGGAAGGGTTCCTCTGTCCCCACAGCCTCTCCAACATTTGTTGCTGCTGTCCTTTTTGATATATGCCATTCTCACAGGGGTGAGGTGGTATCTCAATGTTGTCTTTATTTGCATTTCTCTGACAATCAGCGACCTGGAGCAATTTTTCATGTGTTTGTTACCCTTTCGGATTTCTTCTGTAGTGAATGTTCTGTTGATATCCTCTGCCCATTTTTGGATGGGGTCATTTGCTTTTTTGGTGCTAAGTTTGCTGAGCTCTTTGTATATTTTGGTTATTAGTCTCTTATCTGATGTATCACATGTGAAGATCTTCTCCCATTCTGTGAGGGGTCTCTTTGTGTGATAATTTCTTTGGCTGTGCAGAAGCTTTTCAATTTGATGTAGTCACATTGATTTTTTTCTGCTTTAGTCTTCCTTGCAATTGGTTGTGTATCATCAAAGATGTCCTTGAGGTTTAGGTGGGAAAGTGTTACACCAATGTTTTCCTCTAATTATTTGATATTTTCTTGTCTAACATTCATGTCCTTGATCCATTTGGAGTTGAATTTTGTTTCTGGTGAGATAAGATGGTTCAGTTTCATTCTGCATATTTCGACCCAGTTTTTCCGTAATTGATACTATGGATTGAATGTGTTGTAGTGCCATTATTGGCAAACACTAGAAGAAGAAGTGCCATTATTCAACAATTCTTTATTTGCTCTGATATAATTGGCCCCTTCCTCTCTTTCTTCCTCTGGCAGGCCAATTATATGAATGTTACTTCTTTTGAGATCATCCCGTATGTCTCTGTTGTTGTTTTCAGTGTCTCCCAGTCTCTTTTTGAGCTCTTTTACCTCTTTCTTAGTTTTCTCTAGCTCATCCTCTATCTGGCTAATTCTGTTTTCTGCTTCTGTTAATCTGCTTTCCCTTCCTGTCGGACTAGCTTTGCGAGCGGAGACAGACGACCCGGGACTCATGGCTGGGTTGTACGCAGTATCTCTTTATTCATGCAGGACGCAGCACAATCTAAGCCGAGCTAGACTAAAACTAACTACTATTAAACTAAAATGAACAATGCTGTCCTTATATATACTTTCCAAGTAGGGTGTGAACAGGATGTGACGTAGAGAGGGTGGAGAGAAAAGTGACTGGTGAAAATCAGGGTGTGACAAGGAAAGGGGGCGGAGCAGGTGAGAATTCTACCACTGAACCACCAATACCCTGGAGGGAGGGTGGTGCTTTATGTAAATATAAAAGTGATTTATGTAAATAGACCACAGCTTGAGTGGGATCAAACCAATCCCTATATAGGCATACCGGTGCTTGATTAAGCAGAAGCCAGGGGGAGCTGGCATACTACCCAACACCTTCCCTCAGCTTCTTTCTTCAGTTCAGTTATAGTATTAGCTTGTTCTGCTACTTGGTCTTTTAGCTCAGCTATTTCAGCTTTCATTTCTCTAAACCTTGAGGTAGCTTGTATTTTCTCTGAGGTTCTCCTCTGTTGTTCCCCTAATTCTGATAGCCCTTTCCTCCATAGTTGTCTTCATTTCTGTGATTATCAGGTTTACTATTGCTTGCATACTTTCCTTATCTATGGTTACTTCTGACTGATTTCAAGTTTCTTCTGGGCTCCTGTCCTGATTCATTGTGGTATCAGTTTTATTTGCTCTTGATTTAACCATTTTTTTAAATATTTATTTATTCATTCCCTTTTGTTGCCCTTGTTGTTTTATTGTTGTAGTTATTATTGATGTCATCATTGTTGGATAGGACAGAGAGAAATGGAGAGAGGAGGGGAAGGCAGAGGGGGGGAGAAAGATAGACACCTGCAGACCTGCTTCAATGCCTGTGAAGCGAATCCCCTGCAGGTGGGGAGCCGGGGGCTCGAACCGGGATCCTTATGCTGGTCCTTGCACTTTGCGCCACGTGCGCTTAACCCACTGCACTACCACTGGACTCTCAACCTTTTTTTTTTTTGATGTGGTTTTTATTTTTCTGTTCTGTCATTCTTCAGTTGTTGTGTTTTGAGTACAAGCCATGCTATACTAAAGACTTTTATGGCAAGTGCAGTCACCAACCTCAGAAATTACAACACTAGTAACTGAGTCAAAGATTCATGCAGTTCAACCAATACCATTTAGTCAAACAACACCTCCAGTCCAAAAAAAAAAAAAATAGCAACCAAACAAAAGAAAAAGGAAGAGATAGGGAAAAAGGAAAAGCAAGAATGGAAAATTATGCAAATCTACTATCCACTATAAATTCTAGGGATATAAAGGGGAGAAAGGGAATTAGAGAAGACACACACACATAGAGTCCACTCCGAGTCAGATTTCTTCTCCAAAATTATTCACAAGTGAGTATCAGTGAATTCAGAAAACAAAAGAAGGAGGAAGGAAGAAAAAGAATAAAAAAGAAAGGAAGAAAGAGAGAAAGAAAGGAGAAAAAAGGAAGAACAGTGAAAGGAAAGAGGTTTTTTTTGTTTGTTTGTTTTGTTTTGTTTTTAATTAGCTAGGAGGAGGGAAAAAGGAGAGTAGAGAGAAGAAGTAGAGAAAAACAAGTTCCTCTCACAATGGATAGGACGCCCAGTCACCTAGCAATGGAAAAAACAACAACAGTTAATTTTGGTCAACCTGAAGAAGGTGAATGGAAAAGATACATGTGTATATAATAATAGCAGTAATAAAATAAAATAGAGTAGAAAACCCCTAACAGTCAGTCTGCAGCTTGGATCACTCGATTGGCAGCAGACAGCCTGAGCAAAGACAGAGAATTGTAAGAAGTATCCAAAAACAAACAAACAAACAAACAAACAAAAAACCCTCCAGGTAGTCTTTCCCAGGCAGGGAAGAGGCTCTGATTGGTCAGGTATTTTGTCACTCAAATAGACCTCCAGCTACTTTAAAAGAGAGAGAGAGAGAGAGAGAGAGAGAGAGAGAGAGAGAGAAGTTAAAGGAAGAAGTTTGGAATGACACCTCTGGTGAGCCAGGAATCTTGGTAAAGAAAATAGCTCAGCGCAGAGCCTGCTAGGAGCAGCTGAGCTTCCCCTGGAGGCTGGTACTGGGGTGGGGGGTGAGCTCAGAAATAATTAAAGGATTTTCCTCTGTCCCCCTGACCTCCATTTGTCAGCCCAAGAGAGAGTTGTGGGACTTTATTTTGGTGTCACTCTGACCATCCTGTGTTCACCCTCCTACAGACAGCCCAGTATCCTACCCTATCCAGAGGATCCCACGTTGCAAGTTGCTGCCTCTTGGAGCTCACGGCAGCTGCAACTCCAAAAGTCGCCTTCCCATTTTTCCCATTTTGTTGTGCTTTTTGTAGTTGTTACTGTTATTGTTGTCATAGCTGTTGTTGTTGTTGGATAGGACAGAGAGAAATGGAGAGAGGAGGGAAAGACAGAGAGGGGGAGAGAAAGATAGACACCTGCAGACCTGCTTTACCACTTGTGAAACGACATCCCTGCAGGTGGGGAGCCTGGGGCTCGAACCAGGATCCTTATGCCAATTCTTGCACTTTGTGCCATCTGCACTTAAGCCACTGTGCTACCGCCCAGCCCCCAGTCAATTTTTTAATTTATTTGCCACAAGGGTTAGAGCCTCACTGTTCCTTGTGGCCATTTATTTCTTTCTTCTAAACAGAGAGTGAGAGATAGAGCAAGAAAGAGAGAAGGAGAGATAGAGAGAAAGACCCAGAGAGACAGACAGAAGCAGGGTTCTATGGGGAGCATCAGAGCAGCCTGACCTTTGAGAAAGGCCTGGATCAGAGAAACAGAGACAGTTCTCTAGGTTTCAGAGGGGAACATAGTTCTCAGGGGTCTCCACTGATTTCTTCCTGTTCTTCTCACTCATCGGAGTTGCGTTTTCTTATGACAATAATAAAATATTTATAACATCTTCATTTTCATTAAAGAAAGGTGAACACACACACACACACACACACACAGAGTATCAGATGCAGCTTAGGACTAAGCAACCTGAGGCTTGGAGAAGGGGTGTGTCTCACTGAGGGGGGCACAGCTAGGATGTCACTCCAGAATCCAAGGGTGTTTTAGCTGAGCCACATGGAAGTGATTCCCAGTGGCTCTGACTAGGTCTGTTCATTTGGACAAACATTTAACAAGAGTGTTTCTGTGCCAGGCATTGGCTAACTCTCAGGGTAGAGAAGTGGACAAGATCTGCCTCTGCTTCAGTGGTTCACAGGCCACTGGAGAAATGGGCAGGTGAACCGTGAAAGTGGTGTTTAAGAAGTGCCAGTCAGGAGACAGTGAGGACCCAGCAGATGGTGGGTCAAGGTTGCAGTGGGAGATGATTCCGCTGGGTCTTTGACAGAATAGGGTGAGAGCCTAGTCAGAGCCCTGATAAACAGTGCCGCCCTGGGGCTGTGTGCAGTGCCCAGAGCTTGGCTTCTGGGTGAGGGTTTCTGGGTGAAACTAAGAGGTCTCTCAAAGTCCCACTCATATTTTAAGTTGGAAGTGCGCTGTAATACATATCAGACATATTACCTCATATTTCTGCTTCCCCGTCCTATCTTTGAGTCCTTTGGGAACTGCTTTATTCATTTTCTAGCCTCAGTGCTTTGCACAGCCTCTGCTATCCATTCACTGCATGAATGAATGAATGAGTGAATGAATGAACGAATGAACTCTGCTACCTGGTTGCAAGCCCCTCCTTGGGCTTCCTCTTCTTTCCCTGGCTCTGTTTCTGATTTTAGCTGAGCACTGAACGTGGGCTCTGCACACAGGCCCTGGGGCTGTGAGTCTGTGTGTGTATGTTTTACATCAGCCAAACCAAATAAACAAACACATGGCAGAACCCCAGGCATGCTGCTCCTACACTTGGCACAGCCAGCTGGCACGTGGCTGCCCCTCCCCAGCCACCCAGCTTCTCCCTCCAGAGTTGGGATGCTGCCTCGAGGCTTGGCTGGGGGTTTGGGAAGCCCCCCTCTCCTCTCCAGCAGCAGCAGGGCTGCAGGCACACGCTGATCTGCTCCTTTGAATTAGAAGGAATTTGAAATTACTTCTGTCTTGTAGCTCTGCGGAGCTGGCTGGCAGCCCCTAAGAAAACTGATAGGGCAGTGGCCACCATCTCAGGGAGCGCAGAGAGCTGACTGTCTCCCTTCACCTGCTGCTGTGCTGCTCGCTCCATGGCCACCTCGACTGGACCCCAAGCCAGCCCCACTTTCCACCATCATTACCTCTGCTTCTGTGCTTGTTCTTGTCGTGCTCATCTCTGTTTGGACCTGCATCAGGACTTCCTGCTGGTCGGTCTTCTTGCTTCCTGTTTTCTTTCACTTATCGCTTCTCTTTCTAGATCCTGTTCTTTCTAGATAACTCATTTGATCTTTTCCCTTCACACACACACACACACACACACACACACACACACACACACACACACACGTTTTAAATTTAAGTGACTCCCTTAACATAAGTAATATATTATTTCCCAAGGTGCATTCTCCCTTCATAATACAGTCTGCACACTTTAGACGGCAACTCAGAGAGAAGACTGCATTTTCTAACCTCCTTTGCAGCAAGTGTGGCCATGTGACTCAGGTATGACCTGTGAGAATTACCTAGAAATGGAGTATGCCCACTGTCTGAGTGTCAGAAAAATAGAAGCTCCCCCATGTTCTTCATGTTGGACAGAATGTAGACACAATGGCTGGGGCAGGAGCGACCGTCCTAGAGTAGCAAATCACCTCGGCAATGGAGATCAGACTCAGCAAACTCGAAAGGTATCATGGACCACTATGCAAGACTGTCTCTTCCTCCCGAACTTCCTCATGAGAAAAATAAACATCTGTCTATCTTGATCATGTCACTGCTAGTCCAGGGTTTTCTGAAACTCCAATTCATCCTAATTCTTATGAATTATTAGTGACAACAGGGGTCTGGAACATAAGTGACACCAGCAGCCAGGTAGCAACAGAACTTAGTGGTATCTTGAGGGAACAGGAGTCTCAAAATTTGTTTTTATTTCTCTGGTCACTCAAGATTTCATTTAACATGTATCCGTAAGACCCCTTGTATGACAGAGCCTCTTTGGCATCGGAAAGTTAAAGAAAGATAAGTCAGGCTTGATCCCTCTGTGAAGGAGATCCGGTCTGGGTGGAGAAGGCAACGTTTTCCAGATAAATATAGAAACATGTTGTGGAGACTTTGACAGCTGATGTACGAATGCTGTGGAGGAGATTAGAGTCAGTGCTGATGAAAGAACTGAAAACAAAAGGAGAAAATAGCTTTACACACACACACACACACACACACACACACACACTGAATGAATGAATGAATGAATGAATGAATGAATGAATGAATGAATGAATGGATTTTAGGAAAGCAAAGGTTAGGAAAATTTGATTCCCTGATGTTGACATTCTTTGGAAGGGAAGAACATTGTAGAGTTAGGTGGGATGAGGCCCAGATGGGCTTCCCCTAGAAGGTAAGTGGGTAGAGTTACCTGGCATTAGGGCAGAGCATGAAGAAATGTAGGGATTGTTTGGGCTCAGCTATGTGTTCTCCCTCCATTGAGCCCTTTCTAGGGTTTGGTCATTCTGAGAACCACAGCTCCTTCTGGACAGAACCACACTACAAAAAACCTGGTATTTAGGGTCTGCGGTCAAATCTACGGTTCTCCCATGTACTAAGTCCTATTGATAGGTGGTATAGTAAGAGACATCTTCCTGAGAATTCTTGTTTCTCTACCACTCTCCTTCTCTGCTACCCAAAGTCAAAAGTCCAGGAGGTCTAGAAAATATTAAATTTATCTAACAAGGAGGCCTTGCACAGCACTGATTAATCAGATCAGAAATTGGGTGTAATCAAGCTATTCAGTACTACCTGTATGAATCTAGCCTACATTGGCCCGGCCTGGAGGAAGTCCCCTAAAATCAGATATATTAACATTGGAATACTGAGGGAGGGGGAGGCACTGGCACAGCCAGTTAAGCACACACATCACTATGTGCAAGGTCCTGGGTTTGAGCCCTGCTCCCCGCTTGTAGGGAGGATGCTTTATGAATGGTGAAGTAGGTTTGCAGGTGTCCATCTTTCTCTCCCCCTTTCTGTCTTTCCTTCCCTCTCTTATTTGCTCTCTGTCCTGTCAAATTAAAAATGTAAAACAAAAAAAAAGGAGGGGCTGGGTGGTAGCACAGTGGGTTAAGCACACTTGGTACAAAGCACAAGGACTCGCTTAAGGATCCTGGTTCGAGCCCCTGGCTCCCCACCTGCAGGGGGGTTGCTTCACAGGCGGTGAAGCAGGTCTGCAGGTGTCTGTCTTTCTCTTCCTCTCTCTCTGTCTTCCCCTCCTCTCACCATTTCTCTCTGTCCTATCCAACAACAAAGCAACGGCAACAATGGCAATAATAACCCCAACGAGGCTGCAACAACTAGGGCAACAAAAAGGGGGAAAAATGGCCTCCAGGAGCGGTGGATTCATGGTGCAGGCACTGAGCCCAGCAATAACCCTGGAGGAAAAAAAAATAAAAGGAAAGGAAAAAATGGCCACTGGGAGAGGTAGATTCATAGTGCAGGCACTGAGACCCAGCGAGGACCCTGGAGTAAAAAGAAAATGACGTACCCACATTGAAAGAATGTTTAAAACAGGAATTTTCAAAAGCATGAGACATACAGATGGTGGCCTCTCACCGGTTCCATTTTGTGTTCATTGCCACTCAGTCTTGGAATCTGCAGCCCTGCTCTGATCTCTGGTTTCATCTCAATGCCCTGGAGCCAGTTAGTAGGCTCTGAGGGGAGCTGGAACCCCAAGAGGATCAAACCATGGCAGGCCTCTCTGACCCACCCAAGGAGCCCAGAGGCCAGTTTCCTACTCAACAGGAACCCCCACTAGACCCCTCCTGCCTCCTTATATTTCCATCATTTACAATTCCTGGCAGTCTAAGCTGTCCAAACCCAAAAGACAGGCGCTCCCAGGAACATGTACCTAACACACTTCTCCCCTCTGAAGCATTTTTCTCAGAGGAAAACTCTCTTTAAAGATGTCTTGAGAGGATAGAAAAGAGCAAGGCTGAGCTGTATTCGTCAGCCCAGAAGGTCCTTGGAAATAACTCCTCCAGCTGCTCATGTCTAAAAGTAGAAAGCTGAGACCCAGAAAACTGGAGTGGGTTGCCTGAAAACACACAGAACACTTCAACAAAATTCTTCAGCAGTTTAAAGTGTGTGTACTTTCCAATCCTTTTCTCTCTGCCTGCACCTTGTAAACAGATTTTGAACAGATGGGAGACTCACCACAGTTAACCCCAGGCACATAGCTAGTTCCCGTGGAGAAGGAGATATTGAAGGGGGCAGAGCTCACTGGCAACCCCGTGGATTCATGATCCCCTGGGGTCCCAGGAGTTTTGGAAAGCCAGGTGGCATGAGGGGGGCTGCCGAGGCCGCAGGGAGCCCGGGAGGTGTTTCTCTGCCCAGGTCTGTTGTCTTTGAACCTCTTGGGCCCAGCAGGTGGGTCAGCAGGGCTGGGGGCATTAGCGTTTATTTTTCCACTTTGATCTTTTGTCTTTTAAGTGTTCCGGACGATCTTGTTGGCTGGAGCCTCAGAAAATGAGCTGGAGAATATGACTTTATTATGGTGCTGTCTTCCTCAAAGTTCAAGGATTATCTCATCGGGTCTCCACACAATCCTTTCCTGGGGCTTCCTGTCACTCAGTTTTCCTCATCTACAAAGTGGACGGACTTAACTGATAAAGTGATTTTCAGATTTCGCTTTTCAGCAGCAGAATGTTTCCCTCAGTTCCTTCACCAAAACTCAAAATTGAAAGCGAACAAATGCAGTTGCTTAGGCTGAAGCTGGACACAGTGTTTGCCACATACTTGGAAAAACTTGAAGGCCTCTTCCTGAAGGCAAGTAGCCCCAGGTCCTCTAGGAAGCCCTGGAAGCAGAGCCTAAAGACCCATGGATGACTTCACCAATGTGTCCTGGAGCCCCACCTCCCAGAGCCCCACCCCACTAGGGAAAGATAGAAATAGGCTGTGAGTGTGGATCAAACTACTAATGCCCATGTCCAGTGCAGAAACAATTACAGAAGCCTGAACTCCCACCTTCTGCTCCTCGTGATGATCCTGGGTCCATGCCCCAGAGGGATAGAGAATAGGAAAGCTTCCAATGGAGGGGTTGAGTTACAGGATTCTGGTGGTGGGAATTGTGTAGAATTATACCCCTCTTATCCTACAGTCGTGTGGATATATATAGGTGGGGGAAAAAATAGAGCTGTGGGCTTTTTAGGTTTCTCCTTGTCCCCCCTTCAAATTTTAGAGCTAAGCTGATGAACTAGAGGGGGCAGGAACTGGAGATCAGAAGATGCTACAAATGAACTGACAAGCCAGAGTGTCAAAAGGTTTGCCCAAGTCCCAGAGTGTCAAAGGGTTTGCCCAAGTTAGAGGGAAGCCAGTTGTTCCTTATGCCTCCCTGTGACATCTTTCCCTTTAGCCAGACAGAAAGCACCTGTCTCTCTCTCTCTCTCTCTTTCTCTCTCTTTAAAACACATTTGAAATATTATTTATCATTGGATAGAGACAGAGAGAAATTGAGAGGGGAGGGGAAGGTAGAGAGATAAAGAGACAGAGAGACATCTGCAGCTCTGCTTCACCACTCTTAAAGCCACTCCCCTGCAGATGGGGACCAGGGTCATGAACCTGGATCCTTGTGTACTATAATGTGAGTGCTTAACCAGGTGTGCCACTGCCTGCCCCCCCCCCTTTTTTTTATCAAAGCACTGCTCAACTCTGACTGATCGTGGTGCAGGGGATTAAATTTGGGAATCTGGAGCCTCTCAGGCTTGCATAACCATTATGCTATCTCCCCCACCCAATTTTCTTAAGCCTTTTCTGCCTTCTGTGGAAAGTCCATGTCCTGGAAGTGCATTGAAACTGTAATCTGTGTGAGACCTGAGACCATGCTCTGTGCATCAAAGTGAGAAAAGAAGTCCCTGCCCTCGGAGGTCTGGAGATTAAGTACACTGCCCAGTGTGTGTGTGTGTGCATGTGTGTGTGTCTCCTCACCACAAGATCCATGCAATTCCGACTCAGTCTCTCCTCTAGTCCCTTCCTTCCTGTGTCCTCATCTGTAGCCTGCTGACCCGGTGGTGTTTGTGTCTGCAAGCTAAAACTATTTGCAGTGCCTTCTCTGTCGTTCCTGTTCCTCTGCAGTTGCTCAACCTCAATTTGCCTGCATCCTGATAATGATTTCATCAGCTGTGCTTACACTACTCAATTGTATTTACATTGCTTTTGCCAATTCTGTTCTCGTCTGCCACGGGACTCCAACACGATGGAAAAACAGACCATTGTTCTCTGCAATGATGCCCCTTGCTATTAATTGGGGTGAGGGAATTCAGTGACATGGAAGAGTGTATAAAATCTATTGAGACTCTGACAGGCGCCAAGGATGCACTCAGTTAACTGTTATTTTTAGCAATCTGTAGCTTCCAAGCTGGTGGTTACCTGGGAGAAGGCTCACCGTTCAGAAGTCCTTCTTGACTCTATTACGTGGCTTGATTTAGCACAGCTAAGGGGTGGGTTACCTGCTTCTGGCAGCTGTGGTGTCCCTGCTTAGTGTGTCCTCCTGGGGGATCATCTCTGTTCTTCATACCTTACTCAGTCTTACCTTCAACAGAGAGGTTCTTTGCCCTGGGGCCAGAGACATGTGCAAGACCTGTTGAATGTTAACAGTACACTCAGGCCACTGATTTGGTCAAGGAACCTGAGACTTACTCTGTGCTAGGAACTGGCCTGTGCTGAGGCTACAGAGATAGATAGGTGAACCACAGGCCCTGAGCTACAGAAATTCTGAAAACAGAGGGGTGCATGTTAACAACATCCAGGTACAAGCAAAGCATTATAGCAAGCTTTTCTGAATGCTCCCAGGAAAGTGCGGTGGCTCACCCAGTTAAGTGCACATAGTACTAAGCATAAGGGCCCATGCAAGGACCCAGGTTTGAGCCCCCAGCTCCCCACATGCAGGGAGGGATGCTTCATAGGTGGTGAACCAGGTCTGCAGGTATCTGTCTTTTTATCCCCCTCCTCTCTCAATTTCTCTCTGTTCTAGCCAATAAAATGGGGGGAAAAAGTGGCCTCCAGGAGTAATGGATTCATAGTGCTGGCACTGAACCCCAGTGATAATCCTGGAGGCCGGGAGGAAAAAAAAAGAAAGAAAAGAAAAGTGGAATTATCTCACTTAAAAAGAGGTGGCAGCAAAATCCCATTCATTTTCTCCAGTATCAAACTAGAGTTGCCTAACATATACAGCAACAACAATTCACTCCTCCAACCACGCCTAAGAGGTGAAAAAAAGTCCCCCCCATTCTTCTGGGACATGATCACATGACTGATTTTGCAGCCATGGCCATATTTAATATTTCCAAGCCTAGGCTTTGAGGAGCATGATGGGGGTCTCCCCTTACTTTTCTGAGAGCTTCTAGACTCTTGTGTGAGAAGAACATACTCTTGTAGTGGTTCTCCTCATGTCTGGGTCCAGAAGGAGAAGCCTCTCAGGATCTGTTCATACCCCCAAACCTGAAGCTGAGCCAAGTCACTAACCTGAAGATGTGTGTGCAAGAAATCAATGAGTATATACTAAGTGTTCGGTTCCATGGCGAAAGTTGACACAGGATCTCCACTCTTTAATCTAATGTGACTTCACCTGCCTTCTCCAGCGTCATCTGCCTCCAGCCACACCAAGCAGTCCCCCTGTTTGCAAACCCACTGTGTGACAAGCGCTCTTGGCTTAGAATTCTTTTTTTAAATTTTTTTTATTCTCTTTATTTATTGAGACAACCAGAAATTGAGAGGGAAAGGAGTGACAGAGTAGAAGAGTGATAGACATCTGCAACACTGTTCACCAGTCACAAGGCTTTCCCCTACAAGTGGGGGTGGTCTTAAACGTCTTCACTCCATCACTCAAGGCCAGGATCCAGAGTCACCAAAACAGTGTTATCCTTCCTTCTTCATGCCAAAGCAAACACAACCATGACTAAAAGATGCTAACACTCTCACTAGCAATGAGCCTCTAATTCATTCATAAACACTGGTAGGGAGTCTACTACGCAGATGATCTGTGTTCTCTCCTCACTGTTTGCTTTCAAGATCTTTGGTTTTTTTTAATAAATAAATATTTACTTATTTATTTATGATTCCCTTTTGTTGCCCTTGTTGTTTTGCTGTTGTAGTTATTGTTGTCATCATTGTTAGATAGGACAGAGAGAAATGTAGAGAGGAGGGGAAGACAGAGAGGGGGAGTGAAAGACAGACACCTGCAGACCTGCTTCACTGCCTGTGAAGCGACTCCCCTGCAGGTGGGGAGCCGGGGGCTCGAACTGGGATCCTTACTCTGTTCCTTGTGCTTTGTGCCACGTGCATTTAACCTGCTGCGCTACTGCCTGACTGACTCCAAGATCTTTATCCTAACCAATCCATCCACTGCCCTGGTCACATTGCATGACTGCTGTTCGATATTTTTCTTTTAGTGTATTTATTATTGATAGAGAGAGAGAGAGAGAGAAATTAAGAGGGGGAGAGGAGGTAGAGAGGTAAAGAAACAGAGAGAGACACCTGCAGCTCTACTTTTCCACTCATAAAGCTTTCCTCCCAAAGGTGGGGACCAGGGGCTTGAACCTGGTACCTTGCACACTGTAGTGTGTGTGCATAACCAGGTGCACCAACTTGCCCACAACTGATGTTTAAGGAACCTGCTCCCCTTGAAGCTGGTGTCTCTTCCATGGCAGATGTTGTCTTTTTCTCTCTGTGCCTGGCTATGAAGACAAGCACAAAGGAATATAATCTCCCCATGAATATCAGTTTCAAGATTCTGTAGCCAGTTCCTAACAGAGCAGAATAAAGGCCACAGGGACCCACAGCTGGGCTAACCTTGCTCCCACCCGTGGGCCTAGCCCCTCCTCAGTTCCAACCCAATCTGACCAAGACCCGAAGTCCTGAAGCATCTTCAGAGCCTGGCCCAGTAGGGTTTAGGATTGCTTCATCCTGCTTCTCAGCATCATCTGTGAGTCACTTGCCCAGGCACCGACTTCTGGATTCCAGTGTGCAGAATTCCACTTTGCCTATTTCTCCTCTTCTATGGTGGCTTCTGAGCCTCTTCCTCTCACCTCCCAGCAGCTGAGGCAACTTCAGAGAACACAGGGGTGAATCTGGGCTTTCCTGCTTGGTACTTGTGACACTGTACCTGCCTGTTAGGTTCCAAATTCTGGCAGCACCTCCAGCCACTAGTGTCTGCTAAGGAGGAAGGAAGGGCCCCCTCTATGTTTGCCACCCACCTCTCTGATCACAACATTCAGTTCCTCACACACAGCTGATCTCTAGTCACCTCTGGTTTTGTTCATCTGAGTATAACTTCCCTTCTCAGATTAATGACAACAGCCACTACCAACTTCTTGACTCTTGGAGGACGGAGCTTTATTCTACAGTACAGACAGGACTCATCTGGTGCGTGGTGCTGACTAGTGAATGAACACGTGCAAAGAGACAAAGCCAACCTCCCAGCTCACTTCACAGGGTAAGGCACCCAGAGTGAGGACAACATTGAATTCCATCTGAAGTCCCACTTCTGTGTCTCTCTGATTGTATCCTCTATAAATAGCATCTCTTGCAGAGCCTGTCAATTCCCATCACAACTTAAGTCTACTGTCTCCTTCACACACACACACACACACACACACACACACACACACACACACCAGCTCACACCCACTTGACTATTTTTCTGTCTCACCTCTTTTGGATAAGTTCTTGTGGGGCATGTCTTGTGTGCATAGCTCTGCTAAGGGTGAGACACAATTCTGTGAATTCTGGAACTGACAGTATCTGGAAACACCCCCAACCCTTTTGTACTGTGTCTGCAGAGTTTATCTCTCAATTGTAACTAGAGAAGGCTGGATCACTCACTGAGCATATAGTTTATTTCGACAGGCTTTAAACTTCTCTATTCTGCTTATGTGTAAACTTGTTCTGCTTCAAACCAGTGAGCTACCAATGGTAAAGGCAAGGGCACTCAATGAGGCCCCAGTAGGATTCAATACTTACCCACATGCTTTGGGAAACTGGGGAGGTGGGTGCATTCTGTCTCACTGCTAAACTCTGAGATGAGTTAGAGAAAGGGGTCCGACTCAGAAACCCCATTTCCTTGCCTGGGCTTTAGGCTTCCACCCTTCAAGGCTCTGAAGCGAGCCAGTCTGCCAAGAACTACATAAAGCCCGGCATCCATCTGGATGAGGGTTAATAAGTCACACCACCACAGCAAGACATAGAAGAGACTTCAGAGGCTGTTGGACTCTTAGAGCTGGAGCTAGCAAGGGCTTCAGCTGGTCTGACAGCACAGGAACTTTTTTTTTTTTTCTCAAGACATGACTCTTTTTCTTTCTCAGTTATATCCACTACCAGAAAGCTGCTGATGAGCCCTAGTTCAGGGAGTCCTCTAGGAAACAAAGCCATGGGAGAGAAGGACATCTTCTGGCATGTTCAGAATCACCTCATCTCAGAATTTTGGGACTAGAAAGCCCTACATATACATCATCACTAATCCCTTAAAAGACCTCTGATAAGGGACCATTTTGAAGACTTCACAGACAGCCGAGGGCTCACAGCCTCACCAAACTGTACACAATTCCTTCACGTCTTCAGACCTTTAACAGGTTTTGGGTCTTAGCTTTTGCATTTGAGTTTCTGTGATGCCCCAGCTTTGGGAGTGTTTGCACCCAACCGTCTACCACAACAGTCTAATGATCTTTTCGTTTCCTAAGCTCTTCTAAAGAGGCAAGAGTCCTATTTTTCTGTAAACATCCCTTGGGGGGCGGTTAAGAAGAGAGTCCGGTCAAGTGATCACATTGTGAGACAGCTCGTTGAATCACCCTGATATCTTCCAGGCAATTTTATGTCTCTTTGACCCCAAAGAGAAGCCTCATCTTCACAGCCTAAGTTTGTGACTTATTTTCCTCTTGGTTTGTGTTGGGCCAGTGACAGTGAAGGGTAGTCCCCCCCCCCATGTGTGGGGGGACACACGCACGCACGCACGCGCGCACACACACACACACACACACACACACACACACACACACACGCTTGCTCCCTTGCCCCTCTATCCCCAGGTCCACTCCCCAGGGCTGCAGAGACCGCTTTGCCACTGGGGCTGCCTCTTTTGTACATGCAAATTTCACATAAAACCCTTCAAATGAAAACAGGTACTTTTCATTTTCCTCCCATAAACAGACAGTTTCTAAATATTTAGACATCTGTATATAATGCCCTTAAACTGTTTGTTCTGAAGCATAAATAGGTATCTCCCTGTTTGAGTTAGTGTCTGATATGTTTCTCATTTAAGGAGAAAACATAAAAAATAATTGGAATAACTACAGCCAGGAACAATGCTTACACAGCATGTCAGTGCCTTTTATCGTCTCTTAAGGTAAAAGCTTCAATTCTCGGAGCCTTTTCCTCAGCACCAAAGGGAACCTGCTTGCTTGTTAACTCTTTACAGGACTCAGCTGCCACAGGCAAAGGGGTAACAGCAAAGAAACCACATTTTGAGACCTGATTTGCTTTTCCTTTTTAATTTTTTTTTCTATTTTTATTGGGTAGAGACAGAGAGAAATGTGAAGGGAGGAGATAGGGAATGAGACAGAGAGATAGCTGCAGCCTTGCTTCACCACTCATGAAGCTTTCTCCCTGAAGGTGGGGACCAGAGGCTTGAGAATCTCTTTGTTTCCCCTCACACAAAGAGGAAGTTATTTGAGAAGGGAGACCTGAGGTATTACCTGCAAATCAAGAAAAGGGACCTCGGACTGAACTTCACCTCACTGGAACCTTGATCTTGGATTTCTTCTGAGTCTTCAGAACTGTGAGAAGTCACTGCCTGCAGTGTAAAGCACTCAGTCTTCTAGCAGACAGGCCCTATTCGTGCATTCTTTCCCTTATCAAACACATCATGAAACCCGAGTTGCATAAGCTACTCTGATGGGTGCTCAAGATTAAAATAAAAATGAGGAAGTTTTCATTTCTGCAGAGTCAGTCTGGCAAACAGAAAAAAAAGTCAATAGCTTCTGTACAAAGTTTCAGAATAAACTCTGCTGTGATCCAGGCAGCGAGGGCCCTGATGAAGGCCAGACATCCAGGTCCCCAGAAGACTGGGGCTAGCCCTGCACTTTGACTTCCCTCCATCAGGTAGGATCCAATCCATCTCTAGAAGGTGGGGAGCAGGACAGAAAGTCTCCCCAGATGCAGTTTGCGCCTGGGCCCCTGAGCCTGGAGGAGAGCCCAGAGTCCCACGGGAGTCCAGACAGTCAGGAGCAGCTGCTGGAGCCACAGTGGTTCCTCCTCTCATGTGCTTCCTACCATCTGTCTCAGCGCAGCAGCCAGAGGGGTCCTGCTACATCGTCAGATGCCATCGCTCCTCATTACACAGCCTTCCATGGACTCCAGATCACTCAGGCCAAGCCCCAAGCACTTACAGCATCCAGCGGAGACTCCATGAGCCTGCTCCCAGTACCTTTCTGATTACACTCCCGATCTCCCAGTCATCCAAGCTGCTCAGCCACACAGACCTCCTTCTGATACTACTCCACACGTGACCCCATGCCTTGTCATGGACTACCCCCTCTGCATGGTATCATTTTCTGAAATATCTCATTTCGTATGTCTATAATATTTCTCTTTTTAAAAATATTTATTTACTTTCCCTTTTTTGCCTTTTTTTATTATTGTTGTAGTTATTGTTGTTGTTATTGATGCCGTCATTATTGAATAGGACAGAGAGATATGGAGAGAGGAGGGGAAGACAGAGAGGGGGAGAGAAAGACAGACACCTGCAGACTTGCTTCACCGCCTGTGAAGCGACTCCCCTGCAGGTGGGGAGCTGGGGGTTTGAACTGGGATCCTTAAGCCGGTCCTTGCACTTGTCACCACGTGCACTTAAACCGCTGTGCTACCGCCTGACTCCCAATTTATAATATTGCTCAATCGGGCTTCCATGAAGTCATGGGGATGAAGTCCTCCTAATGGGACTGGAACCCTTCTAGGAAGACATCAGCACATTCCTCCTTTCTCCCCTCCTAGCCCCTCAAGGACAGAGCCAAGGAGACTCTGCAGGCCAAGAAGAGAATTTTCACCTTCCAGTCCACTAAGAGTTTTTTGAATTTCCTAGTCACGAGAACTGAGAGAAATAATATCTTGTGCTAGCAGCTTGAGCAAGCTAGGAAAGCATTTAGATGAATGAATCAATGCAATCAAAGGGGAGCTTAAACCAAATATTGTTTTGATGTCAGCCCGCCCTTTAGACTTTCGTTGCAGTTTGGAGAAAACCAAGGTTTCAGTAATAATTCACACACACACGCTAATATATGACTGGGAATCTGCATCTCATTTGGACAGACTGGAGAGTCCCTCCACACCCTGTCACCTCTCACTACCGCCACAGTGCCTGGATGCTGGGGAGGGCTGAGGAGGGGCTGCTGGCCTGTTTCAGAAGTCTTAGCAACTCTGAAGCTCTTCCTTTGAGTTCAGCAGTGACCCCTGAAATGACCTTTATATGAGCCTGTGCTTTCATGTAACCCAGGCATCTTCGGTGGGGTTCCTGCCTGCAGCGATGGGTTGGGAGGAAGCCTGAGGAGGCCATGCACAGAGAAAAGATAAGGAGAGGAAGCAGGTGGGACATCAAGCTGAGCTGGCTCTTACATCAGAAGTCGCCAAGAACTAGAAGCCAAAGTCCATGGAACCATATACCCTGTCTCCACTCGGGGGACTCTGTATGCCAAGTTGCTGTTTTACCATCAGCCTGAGCTAGAAAAAAGAGATCTTGTTTCCAAACACACTTGCATTCCGAAACACCGGGGTGGAAGTGGGGGGCACAGGGCATATTCTGTATCCAGCACCAAGGGGAGATAGAGCCCGTTGCATGTACACTTGAGGGCTGCGTGAAGACTATTCAACCCAGAATGATAATCTGCTCGGCTCCTTAATCAGTCTGTCATTCAGTAAGCTGAATCATAAAACCTAAAATACACTAAGTTTATAATTCCTCCCTATCACATGTCACAGCGCTGTGCTCCCGTCAGGAATTCGCCGAGGGGTTGTTACATGGATTCCGAAGTTGGGCATGGTCATATAGACACACCAGTGATGGGAAGCTCTTCTTATTTTCGTCTATATACTTTGATGCTATGTAAATACTCACTGTGTTGTGAGACCTAGGGCAGAGTTCTTTCTGTTGGGAAGTGGGCCCGCTGTCCAGGAAATCCGGGCCATTGTTTCCATGAGAGTCTGGGGACCTGGAGCGAGAGCCCGCATTGTTCCATATGAATTCAGGCGCCTGAAAACCCCAGAGCATGGCTTCCATATTCTGAGAGCCTCCTGCATGGTGTCTCTGGCTGGGAGTCTGCACGCGTTTGAACAGCGCCAAGGGAAGGACTCTTACCATCTCAGCCCCTTCCATGCAGTTCTGCTTGTGTGTAAAGAGCAGGGATGGCAAATTCAGGAATCCAGGGGAGAAAGCAGAGTAAATGGCCTGGGCTAGCGGGGGTGTTTGCTCCCCTTGAAGGAGCTGTCTCTTACCTCTAGCTCATTTCCTCCTTGTAAGAACCTGGTGGGGTTTGTGTTACCGACTTTCCCAACTGCCCCGACAGAACCCAGAAATAGAGATTCCAGTGTGACATACACTAAAAATTAAAATCAGAGGGGAGGAGGTGGATAATTTAAACTAAAAACAAAACCAGAAAGTAACACATGGACCATCAAGGTATATTTACAGCTCAGACATAGCTATGGTCCACTGTTTGCAGAGACCAGCTCGGGATGCTATTAGATCATGTTTCTGTGCAAATCACAAAAGCTGGGCCTCAAGGCAGGCATGACCTTGTGTCTGCATGATCTGAGGAGCGAAGAAAGGTCTACATTTCAGCCTTCACTTATCAACTCAGTAAGCGCCTCTGTGTGGTGTGCAGACTATTTAATTCTATGCAGCCATCTACCTCTGTTTTAATTATTATTATTATTTGCCTCCAGGGTTATTGCTAGGACTCAGTGCTGGCACTAGGAATACACTGTTCCTGGTGGCCATTTTTTTCCATTTTAATGGATAGGACAGAGAGAAAGTGGATCCTTACACAGGTACTTGGCACTTCGTAATATGTGCACTTAACCCGGTGCACTACCGCCCGCCCCCTCCTTGTTTTACTTCTTACGTTGAATCTAGTCTCCCCTAGTTCATATCATCTGTTCCTAGTTCCAGTCTGTCAGCTCTGCGGTATCCTCGATCCTCCAGTCATCTTCTTTTGACTATCAATTCCTCTACGATTATTCGTGCAGGCCTTGGGTTCTGACTAGTTCATAGCCTCCAGGGGATCAGAGGGTCAGAAGAGCTATTGTTTCTCAGACTGTGCTTAGCCATAAGCACAGAATCAGCACATAGGAAACATTCAGTAAATAGCCCTCTGTAATAGGAGGAAAAAAAATAGAACAAGTCAGCTGCCTCTTTGAGATCTGGGTGAATCAGATGTGAAGACAGTTTTATAGCTCTCGACATCCTCTATCCACGCTGAGTGTGTTCACTTCTTTCCCGGGTGCCTCAGAGGGTCTAGGTTTCAGAGGGTGCCTCCTTGTGGTTTAACAGGACCCCCGTTCAGTTGATCAGAAATATATATATATTTGAAATGCAAGCTCAGCGCTTGAGACTGAAACCAGTCAGTGATCCAAGGGCTAAGGAATCCAGTTCACTTTACCAGTCACTTTGCATTTGGCACTTCAGAATTCACTCCATGAAGCAGCCTTGAAGGTAGAAGTCAGAAGAAGTAACTGCAACTTCGGTAACTTGTCTGACCAAAGTCACATAGTTGGTCAGCAGGGGGACTGGGATTCAAGCTTAAATTGTTCCCACTCCCCACCGTCATGCTCTTTCTACTATCCCAGGCCTCTCTGTTCCATCGAATTATATTTAACCACCAACCCAGGGACTGTCTTGGGTCCAAATATCTCAAGCATGAACAAACTGAGATTTCCCAGGCATGAAGGGTCAGAATGGGTAGCTGGGTCCACAGAGAGAAACAAAGCCAGCCATTCCATCAGAAGCCAGCAGTAACCTCACACAGGGAGACTGTGGGCCAGGACAGCTGAAGGGATGTTTATGGGGAGAAAGCCTGGAGGATTAAGTTCCATGCACCCACCAGGCCCTTGATCCCACAGTGCTGTTTATGGCCAGAGCAGCGAAAAGTCAAACAGAATCGTTCTTCCTTTTTTTTTTTTTTTTTTTTTTTGTAATAGCTTTTGAGATTCACCTTAAGACAAGAAGAAAGGATTGCTTGGGCCCCATGCCTCCATCTACCCCCCCCCCAAAAAAAAGCAAATATCTCAAAAAATCAAAATGGAAATTGTGGTGACTTTTCAACTTTTCTATATACATGTAAATTTTGTATTTTGTTTCCCAGAGCACTGCCTCGGTTCTGGCTTATGACGGTGCAGGGGATTGAACCTGAGACTTTGGAGTCTCAGGCATGGGAGTCTCTTTGCAGAACACTGACTTTTTTTTTTAAATGTTTCTTTCTCTATTTTCTCTTTACTTCTTTCTCTCTTTTACATGTTTATTTATTTAATTTGGTCTGACAGAGAGAAATTTAGAGGGAAGGGATGGTGGAGAGGGTGAGAGAGAGAGACAGAGAGAGAGAGAGAGACAGAGACACCTGCAGCTCTGCTTCATTACTCATGAAGCTTTTCCCCCTACAGGAGGGACCAGGGGCTTGAACCTGTGTCCTTGTACACTGTGATGTGTGTGCTTAACCAGCTGCACCACTGCCTGGTCTCTCAACTTTTCACTTTCATCCTAGTTTCCAGCTCGGGGTCTCTGGGAAGTGTCAGTGACTAGATGAAACATTTGAGTTTGGTGATGATTGTTGTCATTCTGTCTTCTTATAAAGGGTGTTTTGAGCTGGGGTCCCAATACTTCTTGTTGTCCTGTGGTCTTCAAGCAAGGATCCACAGCCTCTGCTGGAAGAAAACAGAAACATGTTTGCAGAACCAGCAAGCATAGTATCTGTTATTTTCAGTCTTAGTTTTATCTTTAAAGCATTTGTAAAGAAGACATGCACATTAAAAAAGAAATGAAGGGAAATTTGCAGAAGCAGATTATATAACAGACAGATGTTACTTCTGGCTCTGTCTTCCTTAGCAGAAAACTCTTTATTTGTGTATGTTTCTTTGCTTCCTTTTTTTTTTTTTTTATTCCTTTTTCATTTTCTGCATGGAACCAGGCTGTAATCACAGAGCTCATGTAATGCTTGTTTAAACCTAACCACTTTCAATTAATATTCTATTGTAAACTTAAAAATATGATAGCCTGTTAGCATTGTAAGCTACATAATACCAATAAATTGTTCCTTGACACCACGTTTAAGCTCCTTTTTTCATTAATGCATGAGCTGGCTATTATTAAAGTAATAGACTGCTACCAAATTATTGTTTAAATTTACTTGTAGATCTCAAAAATCCAAAGATATATAACAAAAGTGCCCTTATTTGGAGGGATATGCAAATTACATAGAATACTGATTGAAGAAGAATTAGGCCCCTAAATTCTAGGTATTCGAGAGAAACATTAGAGATGTTCCATTCAGAATTCAATTGATGATGGTCCCCTTTATGTCTGTCGTGAACATGTGCAGTCATGGTGATCTCTCTCTTAGTGGAGGCAGAAAATTCTGTACTGAACAACTCTGACATTTGTCTAGCTAGAGCCTCTCCGCTGTAATAAGAAGATAAATCTAGGGAGGGTAGTTGTGCACCCAGCAGAGCAAACGCACTTCCATATGCGAGGACCCAGACTCAAGCCCCTGGTCCCCATCTCCAAGGGGGAAGCATCATGAATGGTGAAGTAGTGCCGCAGGTGACTGACTCTCCTCCTCTCTATCTCCACCTTCTCTGTCAATGTCTCTCTGTCTCTATTCGAAAGAAAAAGACAGTTAAGAAAGCAGGCAAGCAAGAAGGAAAGAAAGAAGTAAGAAAGGGAAGAAGCAAGGGAGAGTGGGAGGGAGGGAGGGATGGAAGGATAAGAAAAGAAAATACGGTTGAAGGGAAGGAAAGGAAGGAAGGAAGGAAGGAAGGAAGGAAGGAAGGAAGGAAGGAAGGAAGGGGAGGGGGGAAAGTGGCTATCAGGAGCAGTCAATTCATTGTGCAGGCACCAAGCACCAGCAATAACCTTGTGGGGAAAAAACAAAAACAAACAAAAAAAAAAAAACAGAAGTCTGTTCTCTTTCCAATAAAAGATAATCACTCTTACCCCATCTCAATGAAGCAAATGATTTTCCAAAGTCACTTAAACTATATCTAACCATTCTATAAGAACTTATCAAGGAATTCCTTAAAATTTTTTATTATCTTTACTTACTTATTGAATAGAGACAGCCAGAAATTGAGAGAGAAGGGGGTGATAGAGAGAAAGAGAGGGACAGAGAGACACCTGCAGCCCTGCTTCACCACTCACAAAGCATTCACCCTGCTGGTGGGGACCGGGGACTTGAACCCGGCTCCTAGCGCACTGTAACATGCGCATTCAACCAGCTGCACCACCACCCAGCCCCAGGAAATTCCTGTATGTCAAACACTTTTAACAACACTGGGAATAAAATGAGATCATGATATACAGGCAGGGATTTTATGTCACTGTAGAGATGGTGTAGGAATGTCGGACATTTGCATGTTTTTCCTAGAATCACAAAGAGCACAATTAGTTACCTGTTCCTGGTGCTTCTGCGCCATGGCCTGAACCTGGGGCTTCAATCAAAGCAAGTGTGCACTCTGTCAAGTGAGCTATCTCCCAGCCCTACTCCTTCTACAAGTATGAAATGTCACAGGACTAAGGAATCGGAGACTTTCTAGATCACTATTTCTCTGAGGATTTGCCAACAAGTAGTGGTCTCTCGAGTGATAATGTACTAGGGGAAAAAATAACTACAATGTTCAAAGTTCTAAGTTAAATAAGAATAAACAGTTGTCTTCATATAGGGCTTATGGGAAGCCTTCACAAGTGTATCTGTGTTATGATTCTCTAAAAGGCATTGCACGCAGGGTTTCCGAACGTATTTCACTGGGAAATCATTTTATGTGTCATCTCTAATGAGATGAAGTTTCTCTGGGACCCTCTTTGGGAAATTTAAACCAATTCTGGGTTTTTACAGATTAGACCAAGAAAAAAAGGAGTAATTTTCTCAAAAGGAACACACAGAGGAAAGAATTAGACCATCTAGCGAATTCTCCTTTTAAAAAAAAAAAGTCATCACAAAAGGGAACAGCAGCAAATGCTGGAGAGGGTGTGGGAACCCTCCTACACTGCTGGTGGGAATGTCAATTGGTCCAACCTCTGTGGAGAATAGTCTGGAGAACTCTCAGAAGGCTAGAAATGGACCTACCCTATGATCCTGCAATTCCTCTCCTGGGGATATATCCTAAGGAACCCAACACACCCATCCAAAAAGATCTGTGTACACATATGTTCTTGGCAGCACAATGTGTAATAGCCAAAACCTGGAGCAACCCAGGTGTCCAACAACAGATGAGTGGCTGAGCAAGTTGTGGTGTATATATACACAATGGAATACTACTCAGCTGTTAAAAGTGGTGAGTGACTTCACCGTTTTCAGCCGATCTTGGATGGACCTTGAAAAAAATCATGTTGAGTGAAATAAGTCAGAAACAGAAGGATGAATATGGGATGATCTCACTGTCAGGCAGAAGTTGAAAAACAAGATCAGAAAAGAAAACACAAGTAAAACCTGAAATGGAATTGGCATATCGCACCAAAGTAAAAGACTCTGGGGTGGGTGGGTGGGGAGAATACAGGTCCAAGAAGGATTCAGAGGACCTAGTGGGGGTTGTATTGTTATATGGGAAACTGGGGAATGTTATGCACGTACAAACTATTGTACTTACTGTTGAATGTAAAACATTAATTCCCCAATAAAAAAAATAGTACTAAAAAAAAAGAAAGAAATTATAATAAAATGACACAATAGTGGAGTGGGACCAAAAAAAAGTCATTAAACAAATGTCAACAAAAACTGTTTTTCCATAATTGTAGGAGATCCATATGTGTCCATCACACTGAGCTGGCCGTAACCACCCCTGCTTCCAGAAGCTCTGGTCACCCACACCTGGACCTACACCCATCCTGTCATGAAGGCATCTTTCTGAGCAGCCACATCCCTGATAGCTTTCCCTAAGTTCTGCATCCCATCAGCCCCTGCCTTGATGACTGGGTATTCTTATCACCTCCCCCCTCCTCCTCCTTTTTCTTCTTCATGATTTAATAATGTTTGACAAGATGGTGGGATAAGAGGGTTAAAATTCCATACAGTTCCCACCACCAGAGTTCCGTATCCCATCCCCTCCATTGGAGGCTTCTCTATTTATCCCTCTGGGAGTATGGCCTAAAGATCTTTATGGGGTACATAAGGTGGGAGTTTTGGCATCTGTCATTGCTTCTCCACTGGACATGGGTGTTGGCAGGTAGATCCATACCTCCAGCCTGTTTCTGTCTTTCCCTAGTGGGGCAGGGCTCTGTGGAGGGGAGGTTCCAGAGCACGTTGGTGAGGGAAATCAGGTTTTATCATGGAAGTCAGGTTGGCTTCAGGGTAGCATCTGCAACTTGATGGCTAGAAAGCATTAAGATCTAAAGCAGAACAAATTGTTTAATAATCGGGCACTTAAAGGTAAGAAAAGAGCAGATGAAATTTGGGGTCTTCATGTTGGAAGAAGCTAGGAAGTCTATGTTCAGTATATTCCAAGGGGCCTATGACTTTGCTAATTCTTGCCTATTGGTTGGTAATTCTAACAGCATTGCAAAACTGGTGGTAAGTGGGCCCTGGATTTAAGAACCACTCCAAGTGAACGAGGCCTTCAGGAGACATTCAGTTTTTTTTAAGAGACAATTATTTTTATTGTTGTACTTATTACTGTTACTATTGATGTCATTGTTGTTCGATAGAACAGAGAGAAATGTAGAGAGGAGGGGGAGATGGAGAGAGGAGGGGAAGACAGAGAGAAGGAGAGAAAGATAGACACCTGCAGACCTGCTTCACCACTTGTGAAGCAACTCTCTTGCAGATGGGGAGCTGGGGGTTTGAACCGAGATCCTTACACTGGTCCTTGTGCTTTGCACCACCTGAGCTTAACCCGCTGAACTACTACTGCATGACTCTCCGAGACACTCAGTTTTAACTCCTCAAAGAAGAGAAGAGCATTGATCCTCTATGCAAATTTTTCTTTCTAGGGATTGAGAGTTCACTACCCCAATCCATCCTGGGTCTGGACAGCTTCCAGAAAGACAGAACAATGAAACAGGCCTATTGTAGAAACCTCATAGGAAACCAAGTGCAAAGCATGCCTTTGACTCCAGAGGAGAGAGGCTGCTACCACATTCTCTTTGCCCTGCTGAGCCGCAGAGAAGATGACAGGAAGCCGAGAAGGGAGTTGGGTGTTGGCAGCCAACAATCATCACTTTTGACTTGAGAAGCAAACAGTTGCAAAATGATTTGTCTAACGAGAAGCAGCTATGCCTTTGGCTTTGATTGCTCTTAATTATCTTAATGAGAAATATCTATAAAGCGAACCAGGAGGAAGTGAGATTTTTATTGTCTCTCCTTCTTTTCTTTCTCATAATGACAACAGAAGCCATAACGAAGAGGAAAAAGAGCTTTCTTGTGGGCGACGGACTGATTTGCCACAAGAAGAGGCTGGCTGAGTCCCAGCTCCCTGGGAAGGAACTCGCGAGCAAATGAGGCGGCCAGGGAACAATAAAACTCATGAGGGAGGATGTGTCTCTTCAGAGCGAAAACAGGAGCAGCTGAAGGAACAGAGAGCTCCTGATGAAATCAAGATTTGTGTATGGCTGAGGCCCAGGGCCTCTGGACAAGGAGAAAGGGAGACTTGGTGAAAGGATCTTCCCTACGCAGAAGATTCCTGGGAAGCCTATAGACACCATGCAATCGCTGCGTGCCCTCATAGAGCAACCACCACACCGGGAGAGCTAATGGTAGCTCTGGCAACGTGAAGCCCAGGAAGTAAGAGTGAGGAGTGTCTAGCCCTGCATAGACTCTTCTGCCAGGAGTTGGTGTGGCCAAGGCTACCCTTGGCTCTGACTTTGTGGGCACAGTTGCTTGTTTCTCTGGTGCCTGTGGGTTCTCACCTCCCTGACTTCTCTTAGGTCCTATCCCAGAATAAGGTCAAGCTCATAAATCAGCCCCTACAGGTCTAGGAGGAAATGTCTGGCTTGCAGACCCAGCCTAGTCCTTGCTGGATTTGTTGTGAATCTCACATAATGGGACATTCTGAGCCAAAGAAATCAAATTACTGTCTAATGGTTTCATGGACTTGAAGAACATTGGGACAGAAAGGAACCTTTGAAGTAATTCATTTGCTTGGTCAATGAACAGTTGAGAAAGCAGAAACACAGGCAGAAGGAATGATTATATGTCAACTATACCGCCCAAGACACCTATAACTAAAAAGAAATTAGTTATCTGAGTGGTCCCATGGACTTAGCTTGTCCATGGTAACAACACCTGGGATTCCTCCCACTATGCCTTTTTCTGCCTAAGGCATCCTGTCTTGGGGACATATCACAAAGGGTGGCCTTTAGTGATGCTTCAGTCAATAGCAGGTAAGAAAAACTATACTGGTGGCATTACATTCTTTTTTTTGCCTCCAGGGTTATCACCGGAGCTCAGTGCCTGCACCAGGAATCCGCTGATCCTGGAGGCTCTTTATTCTCCCTTTTGCTGCCCTTGTTGTTTTATCTTTGTTACGGTTATTATTATTGTTGTTATTGATGTCGTTGTTGTTGGATGGACAGAGAGAAATCAAGAGAGGAAGGGAAGATGGGTGGGAGGAGAAAGACAGACACCTGCAGACCTGCTTCACCAATTGTGAGGCAGCCCCCTGCAAGTGGGGAACCGGGGGCTGGAACCGGGATCCTTACGCCCGTCCTTAGGCTCTGTGCCATGTACACTTAACCCACTGCGCTACCATCTGACCCCCTACATTTTTTTAAAATTATCTTTATTTATTTATTGGATAGAGACAGCCAGAAATTGAGAGGGAAGAGGAAGATAGGGAGAGAGACAGAGAGAAACCTTTAGCCTTTACCACTTATGAAGTTTTCCCCCTGCAGGTGGTGACTGGGAGCTTGAACCCAGATCCTTATGCACTGTAACATGTGCGCTCAACCAGGTGTGACACCACCCGCCCCCCCTCTTTTTTGTTTTATCACCAGAGCTTCACCACTGTTGGGTAACTTTTTCAGATAGAGAGAGGCAGAGAGAAAGAGAGAGAGAGGGGGAGAGAGAGAGAGAGAGAGAGAAGAGACGAGACGGGACGAGACGGGACGGGACGGGACGGGACGGGACGGGACGGGACGGGACGGGACGGGACGGGAAGGGAAGGGAAGGGAAGGGAAGTGAAGGGAAGGGAAGGGAAGGGAAGGGAAGGAACGGGAAGGAACGGGAAGGAACGGGAAGGAACGGGAAGGATAGGAGACCACAGCACTAGAGCTTACCCCAGTGCAGTGGGGCCTGGGCTCAAAGTTGCCTCACACACATGGCAAAGCACACACTATCCCAGAGAGCTACGTAGCTGAACTTGCTTTTAAGTTTTGTTTAATGTGCTTTGTGCCAATGTCGATAAATGAAATATTTTTGAACAGTAAAGATCTATAAAGTAAATAAATTCATAAATTGTTTAGCTGTCGATGACTTTTTGTTAGAACTCGATCTTGTCTGTGTACACAAATGAACACACACACACCCATCCCTCTAGCCTTGAAATACTCATAGACGTCATTTCAATCCTTTCAACACTATTGCAATGTAGAGATTATAATTGGCTTTTACAGTTGAGGAAACCAGATTTCAGAGACGTGAAATAGGGAACGAAGCTAAGTGAAGGGTGTGGTGGGCATACTTTGAGAAGTTTCAGAAAGCTGGTATTTTCTGGAAACACTGCTTTGGTGTACAGATTATTTTAGTGTGAAAAGGCAGGCGAAGCACCTGAGGAGATATCCAGACAGGAAGAGATAACAAGCCTTGAGTAGGAAGTGGGAAAAGGAGAACTTTGGAATGCTGTTTGTGGAGGAGTGAGTCGGTAGGATCACTCTTAAGGAGTACAGAGGGTCCTCAGTTTGAAGTGTTACTACCATGTAACCCAGTAATTCATGTCTGAATATTAACTCAAAGGATTTGAAGTCAGTATCATAGCTATACTTCCATGTTCATTGGCACATTGTTTAAAATAAAGTTTGGGCAGAAAGTAAATAAAAATGCAGGACTACTGCAGGCCCAGATTTTCCTCCTAAGCTAAACCATCATTTCTCCCTCATTTATCCAAATGAGTCTCATTTTAACAAGTCACCTGCAGAAAGAGGAGATTGTTAGTTTCCTTTTCCCTGTCTGTCACTCCCAGACCCCCTCCCTCCTCTTGAATTCCTTGAAGGTGTTTTGGACTGTAAATATGCTTACTTGCTTCACTCCATACCCCTCCATCCATTAGTTAGTATTAAAATTGGATATTTGCTTTTGTTGATCTAACATTGTGTGGATTATTCCTTCAGTCTGAGAAGAAGGAGAGAGGTAGGTGGTTGTCTCACAGCTCGCAATCCCAGCTGACTGCTGTTCAAACCTCTGGCCTGAAGTCAGGCTCTGTGCTCCAAGACAGACTATTCATATCACTGAGTAGCTTCTCATGAGAGAGAGAGAGAAAGCTTTAAATTCCTGAAACTACATTGGACATATATAGAGATAGATAGATAGATAGATAGAGAGAGAGAGAGAGAGAGAGAGAGAGAGAAATAAATGTTTAGTATGTGGATTAAGAATCTGATGGCAGCTTGAAAGAGCACATGGTAAGATGAACACTAAGAGTAGGAAAATTGCAGAAGAAATACACATTCATATTTAATGGGATTTTACTTTCTTTTTTTGTTTTTATAAACCACCAACTTGCAACAATTAGGTTATAGTTCTAGACAGCTGGGAGAAGGATGTTTTGAATTAACAAGTTAATTGTCAGATTTCTTTGTGAAGCATTTTATTATGGGGTGCAGTTGGAGAGAATCAGTCCCAGGAGAGACCCATTCACTGTTAATTTCATTCTGCTGAACAGATGACTTGCCTCAAAGCATTCCGTCTGCCTTCTCCCCCCCCCCCCCCTGCCCCGGGCACTCAGCACTCAGCACTCCAGTTATGCTTCCTTGGGTCACCAGGACTCTGCGCAGAATGGGAGGACTGAGGGACACCTCAAAGAATAGCTTTCAAGAGCCATGGTCTTTGCAGGGATCTCTCTTCAATCACCATCACCAACCAACACCACCACACGCACACAACCACCACCACCACCAGCAACTCTTACCTAGCTCTTCACAAGTCCCGGGATGTCAGGTGAAATTCCAAACTATTTCTGACTTTCAATCTCCTCGTCGTGTACTCTTTCAAGAAATGAGAGGAGATTATGATCGAAAGTGCCTCATACGGATTCTGACTCCAAGTAGATATGCCCTCCTCCCCCAGAATGGTACTATTCCAGTTCCCCTTCCCTTCACCGTTGGAAACTCACAACAGAGGAAAACTAGACTTTCGTTCACGTCTTTGCACTCCTGTTTGCCCTAACTATAAAAGTAAATCTTCCTTCAGATACTGACGACCAGCTGAAGAAACAGAAACAGTTGTGAATTGTTCAGCTCTTTCTTGTGGGGTCTCATTTGCTATTCCTGTGTCCTGGTCTCCATGATCTGCATGTGTTCTGCTGTGCTGTTGCCCCCAGTGCCACCCTCTTAACTAACTTGTTGTCAGGTTGTCCGTGAAGGTGATGCAGCTGGTGCTGTCTTTTCTTCTGAACCCTAATCTCACACACATTGGCTGGCCTGTGCTCCTGCCTCCCCTACTCACGGATGACTCCAATAGAGGAGGTTGATTTGCTAATTCAAGTCAGTTGCAAAAGGAGAATCTGAGTGGAAGATGGGTCTCCAGAGGTCCCTATGATGCCCCACATAAAGACAAATAAGATATATTTTTACATAGTCACAGGAGCGATTTCCCCTCTGAAGCCCCATAGAACCACCCTGTCCACTCTGTTTAATAAGTGAAGGCTGAAGGGGGCCAGATGGTAAAGCATCTGGCTAAGCACACACTTTATAGTGTGGAAGGACGCAGGTTCAAGCTCCTGATCCCCACCCCACGTGGAAAGCTTCACAAGAGATGAAGCAGATGTCTTCCTGTCTCTTTTCCTCCCTATCTCCCCTTCCCACTCAGCTTCTCTCTGTCTCTCTCCAATAATAAGTACATTAAAAAAAAAAAAAAAAGGTGAAGGCTGATATTGACTTCTGACGACAGTTTAAGAGGATATAATTTTACCTCTCTAGAAGTTTCTCAGGACATACGAAAATAATGGTGGTGGTGACTGAGCAGTAGCATGACCAGTGAAGGGCACGTAGTAATAGCAAAAGGACCCACGCAAGGATCCAGGTTCGAGCCCTGGCTCCCCACCTGCAGGGGGTCGCTTCACAAGTGGCGAAGCAGGTCTGCAGGTGTCTGTCTTTCTCTCTCCCTCTCTCTGTCTGTCCTATCCAATAAAATGGGGGGGGGGAATGGCCAGCAGGAGCCGTGGATTTGTAGTGCAGGCACCAAGCCCCAGCGATAACCCTGGAGACAAAAAACAAAACAAACAAACAAACAAACAAACAAACAAAAACTGTGGATTTTTTTCTTCCACAGATTCCCCTAAATATCAGGAATTGCTGCTCAGAGAGGTCAATAGTTGGCAAGTTAAAGTGGGTTCCCTCCCCATCCCCAAGTCAGTTATTGACGTATTTGTTAAAAGCTAAGACAGCATTCAAAATCATAAATAAAGAGCAAGGGTTTTAATGTGTAGCCATATGAACAGATAAAAAGGTTTGCCATAAACCGGGGGCAGCTTTCTGAGATTCCAGCAACTCATACTGTAATCACTGATTTATTTATTATCAAAAAATCAAAGATTCCAAATATTTTATGACCTGAAGTCTCTGTGCCAGGCTTTAAAAGTCTCTTGTGTGTAGATTTAAAAGAGAAGGACAGGGAGAAGCAAGGACTTTGGCATCAGCTCAAATCTGTAGGCTCAGCACCAGGCCTGGGAAAGGCAGGCTCACTGTGAGGAAGCAGTGTGCTTCTGATAGCCACTGCCTTGGTTCAAGGAGCACAGGGAGAGAGAACCGAATTCTCTGAGTTCTGTCACAGATCCCGTGGCCTTCTTCTCTCCTCATGCTAAAGTTTAGAGGTGACAGGGTCTTTCAGGGAGCACTTAGGGGGAAGCGGGATGGAGGCTCCTGATCATGAATAGGATTTTGGAGGGCTGCGCTGTGGTGCATCTGTTTAAACACACATAGAACTAGGCACCAGGACCCACACAAGGATCCAGGTTCGAGATCCCTACCTGCAGGGGGGATGCTTCACAAGCAGGTCTGCAGGTGTCTCTCTCTCTCTTTCTTCCTCTCCTCTCTCTGTTCTATCCATTAAAATGGTAAAAGAAAACATTTTTGTAAGCTCAGGGAATTGAACTATCCAACCTTCCTTCAAAACTTGTGGCCTGTGTCACAAAAAGAGACCACTCACCTTGCATTACACAGACATATCTGAATTATAAATGGACATTTGGGCTCAGGAAAATAACCTCAGACTGTCAGAATACCAGCTTGTGTGCTCATTATCCTTGAGACCTTATGTCCGAACCTAATACCACCTATGTCGGAACTATGTCAGTGTTCTGGTCTTTGGTCTATCTTTCTATTTCTGTCTCTCTCTTCCTCTCCTCTCTCATTATCTCCTACCAAATAAAACAATCAAACTAAAAAATGAATTTCAAAATCAAACCAGGCATTTGCAAAGGCTTTCATAGTACATAATGCATTTTGAAACAGACTGAACTCTCTTGTGATTTTGAGGAAGGGAAATAAGATAGAATCTTTGTTGGCTTCAACCTTTAGGCAAAGGCTGAACCCAGAGTGAAGATGGGATGGGTGTATTCCTCTATCAGACAGGGTATAATTTTTTTTTTGGGGGGAGATAGCATAATGGTTGTGCAAACAGACTTTAATGCCCGAGGCTTCCAGGTCCCAGGTTCAGTCCCCCATACCACCATAAGCTAGAGTTGAGCATTTGCAAGTAAAATGAAATAAACATAAAGAATATGCAGTGGGGGTGTTTTTAAGCTATTCCAGAACTATTGGACCCAAAGTCTGATGTGCCAGGATGCTTATTTAATCTTTCTCTTGTTTCTTCTTTAGATATATAGCAATTTGTCATCCCAGAATAAAGTAAGAAATGCCTCACTAAGGACCTAATTTGTTTTGAACCCCTACCCATCAGCCAAAGTATCTATATCTACACATCTATATCTGTATATATCCATAGAGATACAGATATACACTCTTAAAAATTCTAGTCCCGGGAGTTGGGTGGTTGCGCAGCGGGTTAAGCGCACATGGTGCAAAGGGCAAGGACCTATGGAAGCGTAAGGATCCCGGTTCGAGCTCCCAGCTGTCTACCTGCAGGGGAGTCGCTTCACAGGCGGTGAAGCAGGTCTGCAGGTGTCTGTCTTTCTCTCCCCCTCTGTCTTCCCCTTCTCTCTCCATTTCTTTCTGTCCTATCCAACAACAATGACAACAATAATAACTACAACAACAAGGGCAACAAAAGGGAATAAATAAATAAAAATTTTAAAAAGATGTTAAAAAAAAGAAATTCTAAAGAAAAAAAATTCCAGTCCCTTAATATCAAGTCGATACCACCCCACTCCACCCCACCCCAGCCCCCTTTTTTTTTAACCAGTGACAACACCAAGCTATAAAGATTCTCCATGTGATTTCCCCCAGGTCACAGGGCTTGGTCACTAGATGCTGCAAGGTCTTCCCTTCACCAGAGGCCAGTGGTGCCCCACAAAGGCCTGATATCCAGGATGGAACAAGGAAGAGAAGAAGAAAGGACATTAGAAATATCCATACTCCCCAGTTAGCTATAAATGCAAGGGTGGCTCACTTTGCTTAGCTGAGTCTCAATTTTTTTATTTAGAAGACAGGACATACCTTCTCTTACAACTGCTATGATAATCCAAGGAGGTATCACATAACAGCATTCCATACAGGCCTGGTGCTTGCTGATGATGCTCAGTGCAAGAAAATTAGGTCTGATTCAGGGCCCAGGGCACAATTTCAACGAGGAAGTTGGGAGACTCAGGACCCAGTCTGTAACACCCTCAGAAGCCAGCAGTTGGGACTCTGAGCTCTAGTGGGAACTGGGAACTGGTATAACTGGAGAACAGACAGGAAATCTGTCTTGGCATCTTCCCAGCTTGTCAGAGACCACATATCTCACTTTGTGGATGTCCAAAGAAGAACAAATATAAACACTGTCATGTGCAAAATTCTATCACTGTCTTCATGGAGAACTGTAAAAAATATTTTTGTTTTCATTTATCCAGGAATAATACAGTGTCCCCCCCCTACTACAAATAGCTATTTTATTATGACTGCAATCAAAGCTGAAAACAATTTCTCTTCCCCCCCCCCCCCCGCTTTGAGGTTCTCGGAAACAATTTTAATTTTACAATAAAATGAGGCACTCAGGATTTGTGTGTTAGAGACAGAGAGGAGGGTGTGAAGCCAAGGACCCAGGAATCAGAGCTGGGTGGATGTCTGAAGATGTCTGAAGATACAGCACCAGCCTGTGCTGCAGATGGTTTGCAAAGTGTGGGGGGAACCATGGGCGGGGCCTCTTCTCCACAGTTTCTTACCATGCAGAGAGGCAGAGTCTGGCTTCACTTCATCTGGAAGCAGGAAAAGGGAACATGTGCTCATGCAGGAAAAGCCGAGAGATTCAACAGAGCCCAGGACCTGGTGGGAGCTGGAGGACCTCCTCAGAGAGGAAGACGGATCCTTGCCAAAGGGGTGGGATCCCCTCCCCTGATCCACAGCTGTGGGGAGTGGGGAGCTTCACAAGCTGTGAAACAGGTCTGCAGGTGTCTCTCGTTCTCGTTCCTTCTCTATCTCCCTCTCCCCTTTCAATGTCTTTGTGTCCTATCAAATAAAATAGAGAAAAAAGCTACAGGAAGTGGGGACTTGTAGTGCTGGCAGCAGCCCCAGTGATAACCCCGGTGGCAATTAAAAATAAAGAAAAATGGCCAGTGCTGTTTGCTAAGTTCAGATACACAAATTTATTGAAGTCAGCATACAGGATAATCGAAACCAGTAATATGTTTGGTCACCATAGAACAGAGTTCAAATGAGAGAGGTCAAGTTCTACTGGCAAAGATGGAGTACTATTTCCTATAGGTACACTTATTTGTAAGCTGGACTTGTATCCTCTGTTTTGTAGCATAACTCCAAAATTATTATGAAGTCAATGGAAATACATGCTATCTGGAACATAGAATCCTTCATGAATACCCCAAATAGGAGGAACTGTGTGCAGCCCAGCACAGTCATCACCTACCTCCTCCAGGAAAGGTGAGGAGAGGGAGACAGGGATCGGATGAACTGCTTGTCCCCCACTAAAATCAATTTTCTTTTCTCCCTGGGCATTTTCCATTTGTCTCTGAAGTTGGACATGTGACTAAATTCTAACCAGTGGGGTAGGAATGGAAATAATGTTTTGCCACCTTCAAATCTGAGGCACAACTTTGGTTTCTGCCATGTTTGGTGCAGATAGGATGGTCTCTACAAAATAAGTGAGTCTCAATACCAAAAAGAAACAAACAAAAAAACCCATCTTTCTGAAGTTCTACATATGGAGAGCTATCATCACTAACACCTCTTTAGACTTACTGAAGGAATGGGAAATGAAAGTACATTGTTCTGAGTCATTGTACTTTTCTTTGGTTCTATTTGTTATAATGTTTTAGGAATTGTCACATCAAGGAAAGCAATTGTGTAATAAGTACAGCATAGGGATATCTTGCCCCTCTGGAGTTCCATCTCTGCCTATACACATGAATATATACTCTATATCAATACAGGAATATTATTTTACCCTCTAGAGGGCAATTTCTCATGGAAATTTGTTGGGCCAGTGTCACAGGAGAGAGAGATGACCCAGGGACTAAGTTTGTGGCAGCAGGACAATTCAAATCTTTATTCATGAAGAGTGTCCCAGAGTTGGGTGGGAGCACACCTTGTTAAGCCATGTGGCACCAACCGCAAAAAATGGCTGGAGTTCACCTCCCCATCTGCACCCTTGCCCTCCTCCAGGTTTGAACACAGGCAACCACACATTGGGAGTGGCTTGACAAGCCATACATAGTTAGGAGAGGGGTGGAGAAAGGCACCTCCCCAGCAACGGTTGCTAGGATAGCAATAACCTGAGGGGAATTAGTAAGGAGGCTTTTAGTCATTTATAAGACAAAACAGAAGATTCATATGTAGATAATAAAGGGACAGGCCATACTAGCATGGAAATAGGGTGGAGCAGGCTTAACAAAGCTGTGGGCCTGGCGGGAAGTTGCATTTTGTGGAAGAGGGAAGACTTACATGGCCGCCATCCTTCTGAGGTTCATGTGTCCCCTTTTTACTCATCCCCTCCAAAGAGAGAGAGGCTTACCAGGTGAACTCACCTTATAGGTTAAGCTCTGCCAGGCTTCACCACCTCCCCACAATTTCCCAACAGAAATTCATTTTTGTTTAAATAAATAAATGCTTGAAAAAAAAATCTAATAAGAACAGAGGTTGCCCCCTCAGACATGGGTTCTGTAGTCCTTACCTGAGAAGCAAAAAGAGGAGTCCCAAGAGGAGAGCAACAAACAGAATGGCGGACACATGAATGGGATTGTATGTGATTCCTTCCTCACGGTACCCTGACATCCAAAGCCTGCTTCCCTTGCCAGTGTTTCTGTTTGGACAGTGTGTTCATAAACACATCTCCTTCTGAAGGATATCTATAAAGAAGTCATTTGGGCAAGGAGAAAAGGGCAGGCATTTCAGATACCCACATAGTTAGAACGAGTCCAGAAGAAGTACAAGGAACTCTCTGAGAGCAAGAGAGGAAATATTTTCCCTGGCAAAGTCAGAACAAGCCTCAAGGAGGAACTGACTGGTCTTGAAAGACAAATAAGAATCTGCCAGTCTAGAGGAGGAGCAAGGGCATAGAAGAGAAAGCCAAGCAGAGAATAATAAATGGATTTCAGCCTTGTCAGGCCATGGCCTTCACGGATTTCCCTCAATTACAGGGTCTCTAAGCCTGACCCTGTCGTCTCACCATGGTAAATGCAGTTAGAATCATCCTCATCACAGCAGCTTGTATCTCTGCAGGTTACCTAAGGACAGGGACATAAAACCTCCTCAGATAAGGGGCTTGTAAGCATCCCAGCAAGCTTGTCAATTAGCCCTGAACTGATTTGCATGCCTGCCCCTACTCAGCTCCCACACCGACTGGCAAAGAGGCCACTTGATTTTATCTGTGCCTATTGTGCTGTCAGGCTTGGTTTACAGCACAATCAGCTTATAGATACTTAGAAGTCATGCGCTTCTTGTGAGTGTTCACAAGCACATTAAAAGTGAGCAGGTAGCAGATTATCTATCTATGGATCCCAATCATCTGTACTTATGTAAATGTCCAGGTTTTAGAAGACTCGAAGTATCTCAAAGTCCCTGTCATTTGTCAGGAAGTGTCAGCTTAATGGGCCCCAGAGCACATTTATGGGTCACCACCTCCCACTAAACTATCTAAATGGTCTGTGTGTACTTCCAGAAGCCCACCCAGGCCTGAAGGGGTAGTTCCATAATACAAAATTTAGCCCACATCAACATCTCTGCATTGGGACAGCATTTTTTTTTTTTCAAAATCCACTATGGAATTCTGGGAAACAAACACACCTCTATTATTTTTTCAAATCCTGCAACCACAAGAATGATACCAGCGTGGGGAAAAGCACACACATAGGTGGCTTGGGTCTCTCTGCCGATCTCTATCTGTGTGATTTTGAGCAAGTAGCTTAATGTTTCCATACCAGCTTCTCCACCTGCAAGTGAAGACAGCACTAGCAGATCTGAAGGATGGAGGGAATGAAACGAAAGTAAAAGTCAACTTAGATGCCTCTAGCTGCTATGTGTTCTAAATGTGTTTGAATTACATCAATTTGTCCTTGCAAACCATCTTCTCTTACTCTGAAAACCCCCTTTACTGAAAGGAATCTGAAGTCCTGAAGTGATCTGCTTAGAGTCACACAGTAAGCGATGGGCTGGGTTCAGATGCAGGCACCGTGACGCCAGAGACCTTTTCATCTGAGTGCTGTGCACACAACCAGGTGTGTCACATCAAAAGGTGTGAGCCTTCTGCAAGTACAGGGAGGTAAGAGGGGTGAAAATAATATGTTCCCAGAATTTAAGAAAATACTACTCTGTCATGAAGACCAGACCAGCTGAGTGACTGGTTATTTAGAACTAGGGCAACTCTTAAGTATGGATTTTGATCACTGCAAACAAATTAAACCATAAATGTAGCAGCTTAGACCAATCCCACTGATGACCTCACAGTGTCTGTGGGTCAGGAATCCAGACATGGCTCAGCTGGGAGTCTCAAAGGCTGATCAAGGGGCCAGGCGGTAGTGCAGCGGGTTAAGCGCAGATGGGGTGAAGCTCAAGGACCGGCAGAAGGATTCCAGTTCAAGCCCAGGCTCCCCACCTGCAGGTCTGTCACTTCATGGGCAGTGAATCAGGTCTGCAGGTGTCTATCTTTCTCTCCCCTTCTTTGTCTTCCCCTTCTCTCTCAATTTCTCTCTGTCCTATCCAACAACAACAGCAATGGAAACAATAGCAATAACAACAACAAGAACAACAAAATGGAAAAATAAAGGCTGATCAAGTGATCAGGAGGCCATTCTCATTTCTGGAGTGCAGACTTCTACAGGCCTCATGGTCAGTGTGGAATTTGTTTGCTTGCATCTAGACAACTGAGATCTGCAGTTGCTCCCAGCTCCTGTGACCTTTCCCCTAGTCTAATCAGAGTTCCCACAAGGCACCTTTCACTATTGCCACAAAGATAATCTTAAATAAGGTAACAAAATCAAGGGTGGGAGGTGGCAGGTGGTGGCAGGTATCCTGTCACCTTTGCCATATCCTGTAGGCCAGAAGCAAGTCTTTAGTTCCTTCTGCACACATGGAAGGGCTCAGAAAAGGACATGATTCAGTGGGGCGTCACTACCTGGTGTCTGTCATACCTTACAACCAATTATTCCCTTAGGGTGCTTTTGAACGTGAAAAGGTGTTGTTTGCAGATGCTGGAATAACTGGAACAAATGAGGACTGGAGCCCCATGCAGACTGGATGCAGGCTCACAATGACCTTAATCAGCACAAGCAGCTTGCTTGGGAAATAGCAAGGACACCGTGTGGTTGGGAGAATGCCCCTCTGAGCTTCACTCAGTGAAGACTGGGTTTAATTTCCCCAAGGAGAAATGGAATGGGGGCAGTGAGAAGGAAGCCAGGTTCTCTGAATGGGAGAAGCTGGAGGAGACCTGGGAGGTGTGTTCTGAGCCATTCGTTCCAGAAATGAGTGTTGGCTTTTTGCTGTGCTCTTCGGCCTTTGGCTGGGGTTTGGATGTTGCAGGAGAAAAGACTCAGGAGAAGGCTGGGCTCCCCATAGCATGTGAGGGCTGCTCATACTTGAACGAGGATAAGGAACCCCTCATTTCATCACTTTCATGAAGAAAATTGTTGAGAAAGGGGCAAAAAGGGGTCTGAATGATGCCAAGGGGTCTGACCAGTGAGTTAGTTGTTAGAACGGAGAGCAAGGAATCACACTGATCAGTTCTGCAATTCTCTTTCTCATTGTGTTGATAGTTCACGCTGCAATTGTTTATTCTTTAATTTCATTCTTTCTTTTGTTTTCTTTTTTGCCTCCAGGGTTATCACTGGGGCTCAGTGCTGACACTACAAATCCACTGCTCCTAGCAGCCAATTTTTCTTACTTTTCTTTTTTTTCTTCTTCTAATTTTTATTAGATAAGACAGAGAGAAATTGAGAGGGGCTATGGGAGAGAGAGAGACTGACACCTGTAGACCTACTTCATGACTCATAAAGCACCCTCCCTGAAGGTGGGAGGCACCCCCTCTCGGCCCTCTGCTCTGTAATTGTTTCTCATGAGTGTCTTCTGCAGGGCAGCATGTGTTAAGGGGCCATCCTCCCTGCTGTAGGGGGAGGTCTTGTTTGTTTCTTATGTCTCTGCGCACCCCCCACCTTCCTTTGGCTGAAGCACAACACAGCAAGGGATTTCCCAGTCTTTTTTTTTTCCTTATAGGGGGGCTGAATGGTTTATCATTGATAGTGAAATACAGTAGTTGGTACACATGTAACATTTCACAGTTTCCCACATCACACTCTAACCCCCCACCTTGGTCGTCCTCCACCATCTTGTTCTAGGACCTGAACACTCCCCGTAAACTCCCCACCCCAGAGTCCTTTACTTTGGTGCAATACTCTCAATCTTTTACTACTTCCTCCCGCACTGAAATAAATAGGTGTGGCCAGTGAATGAAGGGCCTGGTGCCACCACTAGCTCACTGGTCAGGAGACACATGTGGGCGACCACCAGGGGAAGCAGGTAAGGTGCTGTGGAGAAGTGCTGGGAAATTGTGCAGATGCAGTCACAGCCGCCATGTTGTCCCCTCAGGTTATTGCCAGTTCCCATGAGAGTTAATACTATATTCTCCGAGTGCCTTTCCCAACCAATCCTGTCCCGACTCGTCACTCCGGGTTTTTGCCCTATAAAGCCCTCCTACTTCCGCCTCTCTCTCTCTTGCTCGCCTTTCACTTCGGTGATTAGACGCAGGGAAGGTTGCTGCGTGAGGCGGCCATTTTTGCTAGCTCCACATGGCCCAAACCACTGCGCTCTCACCCAACTCTGAGGTGCCTGTGCGAATAAAGATTTGTGTTCCCTCTTCGCTCAGGATCTCCTCTATCTCTCCTCTGCAGTGCAGCCTGACAGAGTAGCAGGCGTTTTGTTTAATAGAGTTGCCAGCTTGGGACTTTGGGATGGAGACCACGGGTGGCAGTTGTGCCCAATGGCAAAGTCTCCTCAGCTTTCTCCTCAGGAGCTACAGACTGATGCCCTAAGCCTGGGGCCTGCAGAGAAATGAAGCAGGTCACATTGTTTGGAGCCAAGGAGGAAGAAGAGAAGCTAGATACATCCCCAAAGCTGGAACACACAGACCCTTCCCCATGACACAGCAGAGAACGTCCCATTTCCTGAGGCCTACTTTCTCTTTGATTCATCATCTCTGACTTTATTATCTTCACCCATGAAGGTTGAGCAAGGCAAAATCTCTACCTTCGTGGGGCTCACAGTCTTAGGCAGGGCTTTGAGGAGAGATGATAAGCAAGCAAACAAACAAATTCAGTAAGACTCAATAGGGAGGTGGTGAGGTAACTGAAACAATAGAGGGAAAGGAAGATTGATTGATTGATTTAGCCCCCAGGGTTATTGCTGAGGCTCAGTGCCTGCACTGTGAATCCACTGTTCCAGGTGGCCATTTTTCCCCCATTTTATTGGATAGCACAGAGAGAAATTGAGAGCGAAGGGGAGATAGAGAGGGAGAGAGAAAACTAGACACCTGAGGACCTGCTTTGTCGCTTGTGAAGCGACCCCCTGCAGGTGGGGAGCCGGGGACTCGAACCCAGATCTTACACAGGCCTTTCATATTAATATGCACTTAACCGGGTGCACCACCACCTAGCCCCAGAGGGAAAGGAAGTAATCTTTAAAGAAATGACATCTTATCTGAGCTGCAAGGTGTGAGAGAGATCAAGAAACACCATTTCAGGCATAGGAAAGAATGTGTACAAATGCTTGGGAGCAAAGCAGACAAGTTGGTGGCATGGGGGCTGAGCAAGGTTTCCCTGTGCGGCTGGAGCTCATGAAGGAGTCATGGCTTGAAGTGAGGGCAAGTTTAGTTGAAAGCAGGCAGGAATGCTAATTTAGGGGTGAATGGGTGCATGTTTGGGGGTGTAAGAGTAGTCAGAGAACTCTCAGGACCTCCCTATGACGTGTCATGGGACCCCCAAAATTGCTTCAAAAATGTACTGTCTCTTAAAATTTTTTTTCTTACGCTGGAGTCTAGCAAAATAGCCCACCTGGGTAGTGTTGTTGCTCTGCCATGCACACAGCACAGGTTCGAGCCCAGTCAGTCCCCACCATTCTGGAGAAAGCTGAGGTGCTGTGGTGTCTTTCCCTCTCTCCCTGTCTCTGTCTGAAAAAGTCAGCAGTGAAGCCCCAGCAGCAACTAAATTAATAGATAGTAAGTGAAATGTAACAACAGCTAGGAGAAAGTCCAGGCTCTTTTCTAAAATGAAGGTGTTGGGTGATCTCAATCGTGTTTCCTGGTAAGAAAAATCTAGCAAAGGGGCCGTGCTCCTGGGGTGGGAAACATTATCAGGAGGGAGGCAGAATAGTAAGGCAAATACCCAGAAGGGCGGATGCATCGTCTCAGGGCTCTCCCGAGAAGCCAAGGCCAGGTGGTGATGGGGTCCCATTGCTAAGCAAAGTCCGTAAGTAACGCATCCCTTCTGATGGTCAGGGCAAAGAGATGGACCTCTGGTGGCAGACAGAAAATGGAAAATACAACTGAAAGAAGGAGAAAAAGGTGGAGGAGGGGGAGGAGGAGGAGAGGAAAAACAGGAAGGAGTAGGAGAAAGGGACAGAAGCAGCAGTTGGTGCAGTTACCAGGTCAGGACTGCCGAGCAGAAGCCTTTGGAGCTCTGGGCAAATGACTCTCTCAGCCAGGAAACCTGGGGGCAGGGGAGACCCAGCAAAGACCTGCTTCTTCTCTCTCCTGAGCTTCCAGCAGAGAAGGGCAGTGTTAACCTTACCCTAGTCCATCCATAGCAGACTTAGTAACAATAACCGGGCTGTCAGTGTTGTCTGTTTTCTAGAAAGGGTTTCCCAGTGGAGAAACAAAAAACCCAACCAAAACAAAACAAAAAAAGACCAATGGTGTGGCAGACACTTGTGCATGTAAATCACTCCAAAGAAAGAGTTAAAGTGCTTTCTAATATAAATGGGTTTTCGGCGTTTCAGTGCCAATATAATTAGATTGTAACAAGCAAAGCCCTGTAACCTAACACAGCGAAAATTTGAAAATTTGATTCTGTCTGGCAAACAACCAAGTCCCTGCGTGCGCACAGACCTGACATTAATAAGCTACAAGAGATTACATGATTTAGAAAAGAAGCACTTGGTGTTACCAAATCAAATAATAGATCTCTAGGCTATAATTAGGAGAATTGGAACTCAACAATGAAGTCATAATACTGTAATTTAGCTGTGAGTAACAGAGCCATGGAGGCGCACGAGGAGGTGGGGGCTCCCAGGGGGACGGACCCTGGCAGCACAAGGGCTCAGGGCTCCAGTAACAGGACTTGAAAGCAGGGGACTGCGGAGGAGGCCAAAGTGCGGGACTGGGCAAATTGTTGGCCCCAGAGAGCTACCAGGATGATCACAGGACACATGACAAAAGCAAAACCACCAGCAAAGCAAAACAAACTCTGCAAATCATAAAAGAAGCGGGACAGTCAACAATGTCAATGTCACTCACCGTCCCAGAGCTGTGGGGCGAGTGTCAGGTTTGGTGAGTGCTTTTGCTCCTGCTCAAAGAGCCTCTAGGTCAAGTGTGCTGAGTGAGCTCTGCTCAGCCACCTCCTGGCACAGAAACACAATCTGAGCTCTTAGGTCATAAAACCATATACTTTCACATTGGAAAGAAACCTTAGCAGAGCTTCTTAACCTGGGCTTCCCCCAGAGGCTTTGTGGATAGAAGTGGGTTTCAGTAGAATTGGCTTTCTTTGTAACCCTATGAATTTTATTTGATGCATTTTAAAACATTGTTCTGAAAAACAGTGTCTGGAGCAGATGCTTGCATGTCCCCGTCTGCAGTCCTGAACAGTCTACAGACTCCAGCTGCTTTCCGACTGCCTGTGTCTGCATCTCTGGATGGAGACGCCCCCCACCCCTGCCCCCCACGCCACCCCCCTGCTCAGCGATGTTGTGTGATGAGGCAGGCCAAGTGCCAGGACTTTAATAACAGCGTGGGTCAGGTGTGTGATTACTCCCTCCCAGCTTTCCATTCCTTGGCCTGGAAAAGTCTGTGGCCAGGTGTCCACTTGACTGGCTGCCTCTTTCCTTCACCCCACTTCTGATCCTACCCCGTAGGGACTGCCTACCCTTCCCAGATGAAGTTCAGTAACTCTCCCAATCATCAGCTTCTAGAAGAAGCCAAACAAAGACGGAATCAACAGGTATGTCAGCAGCCAGAATTCCAGGAGGCTTCACTGAAATAACAATAACAATGATGATGATAATAATAAAGAAGCCTCCATTATAGGAGCCAGTTCCTCATCCTGATCCAAATTTATGAGAAGCACATTCTTACACATAAGGGAGTTTGAAGCCAGGCAGCCACACCCCTGGATATTGCTGTTATCAGGCTCATGTCTTTTCAATTATATTATTTTTTAAATTAATTAATTAGCAAATTATTGGATAAAGACAGAAATTGAGAAGGAAGGAGTGATAAGGAGAGATATGGAGAGAGACAGAGAGACACCTGCAGCCCTGCTTCACCATTCCGGAAGCTTTGCCCGTGCAGGTGGGGATCAGGGGCTTGAACCCATGTCCTTGCCCTCCGTAATGTGTGCCCTTAACCAAGTGCGTTACTGCCTGCCCCCTTATATTTTCTACACTCCACTCTTTAGGCTCAACTTCTCCTTCCTCCTTAATCCCTTTCCTGATTCTCCCCAATGGAAACCATTAACCTAAGTGCCTAAAAACACGCTTTGCCCCCCTCTTTCTCTTTTTGCCCTAAAAGCAGGAGCCATCCACTGCATGATCTTCCTTGTTCCTGGCCTGAACTGAGTTCTGGTGCTTGAGACGACTATAGCAAAGAGAAGAACAGACGTGTGCCTGTCACACTCAGTATAGCTACTACCCCCAGTTGTTCACTTAGCCCTTAAGCCAGGTGACACAGAGCACAGAAGTATAAGCTTTTGTTTGTTTGTTTTTTACACCAGGGTTAGCTCTGGGGCTCAGTACTGCTTCTCGGTACTGCTTCTGGTAACTCTGTTTTTATTTCCTTTTCTTTATTTGATAGGACAGAGAGAAACTGAGAGGGGAAACAGAGAGACACCTGCAGTTCTTGCTTCACCACTCCTGAGCTTCCTTCCTTCCTGGAGAGCAGGGGCTCAAGCCCCTCAAACCCTTTGAGTATCTGTGCGCTTGACCATATGTGCCACCTCCCAGCCCCCAAGTATGAGTTTTTTCCATGTGAGGATTCCACACTGGGATGGAAAATAGTGAGAGCATTTTTTTACATTTTGTCTTGTACTTATTTATAGCGAGCACTATTCCAGCTGTAAAGAGTTTATAATAGGGGGCCAGGAGGTGGCGCACCTGGTGAAGCGCAGGCACATAGTTTGAGCCCCCGGCTCCCCAGCTGCAGGGGGGACGCTTCACAAGCAGTGAAGCAGGTCTGCAGGTGTCTATCTTTATCTCTTCCTATTTTTAAAAATATTTATTTATTTATTTATTCATTCCCTTTTGTTGCCCTTGTTGTTTTTTATTGTTGTAGCTATTATTGTTGTCATCATTGTTGGATAAGACAGAGAGACATAGAGAGAGGAGGGGAAAACAGAGAGGGGGAGAGAAAGACAGACACCTGCAGACCTGCTTCACCGCCTGTGAAGCAACTCCCCTGCAGGTGGGGAGCCGGGGGTTCGAACCGGGATCCTTTGCTGGTCCTTGCTCCTTGCGCCACCTGCGCTTAACCTGCTGCGCTACTGCCCAACTCCTGTGATTTTTTTTAAATCTACATTAGTTTATGTTTTAAATGTCTACACATAATCATCTCTAATTGCTAAAAATGAAGGAGAAAACAAAAGCCATCTTAAATATCTACAATAGTTCTCTAGAAGTAGTACATTTCTGCTTATTTCCTTTAAGTGTTTGTATTGTCATTGCTGTTTATTTTTTAAACAAACTTATTGAAAATGGATCAGCGGGCTCTGACAAAGGCGTGGTGAGCCGCACTCCTCCTCACATTCTCACACATGTGGAGACGAGCGGCTCCTACAAGTTCACCCCCACCCACCCCTGCAATCCACTTACTCAACTCTCTACCTCCTCCTCCAAGTCCCTGGCAGCTATTTATATTTTTATTGTCTCTAAAAATGTGCCTTGTTCAAGATGTCACATAATTGGAATAGTATTTCATATGGTTCCATTCTGTCTCATCTCTTACCCTGTCAATTTTCTTCCTTCTAAAAAGTGATTTGAATAGACTCCTTGGATTCTGCAATAAACATTTTAACTAATTTAATTGTACCTTGAAAGAACAGTCTACATCCCCATGTGGACTCATGAAGGGGCATCTCTAAGGCCTCCTTTCCTTCTCTTAGGGATTACTGTCTCTCCCTTCATTTATCCATATGTTCTAATTACCCAGTACGTTGTTACTAACACTACTTTAAGCAGTTATCAATTAAAAATTTCTTCACCTTCGTTTATTCATTTCTTAGTATTTTTCCTTTCTTTATATAGATTCAAATTATGACCTAACATTTTATCTTCTGAATAAAAATATTCTTTTAATATGTCTTATAAGGAAGGTTGATTGGCAATAAATCTACTTGCTTATTTATCAGAAAAAAATGCTTTTATTCCCTTTTGAAGAATGCTGTTTCACTGGGTATAAAATTCTAGGTAGGTATTTTTTAGGTTGACACATTTTCTTCCAATATTTGAGCACTTCACTCCATATGTTCTCACTTGCCTGGCTTCTTTTCAGTGCACATAGTATAAAGATCAAGGACCCACAGAAGGATCCAGTTTGAGCCCCCAGCTCCCCACCTCCAGGAGGGATGGTTCACAGCAGTGAAGCAGGTTGGCAAGTGTCTCTCTTTCTCCCTCCTTCTCAATCTCCCCCTCCTCCCTCAATTTCTCTCTGTCCTATGCAATAAAATGGAAAAGAATGGCCACCAGGAGCAGTGGATTCATAGTGCTGGCACCAAGCCTCATCGATAACCCTGGAGACAAAAGAAAAAAAAATATCTTTCTTATTTTGTTCCAAGACAAGTAATGTTATGTCCATCATATCCCCACCCCATCCTGGTTTCATTCAAGATTTTCTATCTATTCACGTGTGTGTGTGTGTGTGTGTGTGTGTGTGTGTGTGTGTGTGTGTGTGTGTTTTATAAATTTATTTTTAGCTCAAACTCATTGTGATTATTCTGATTGTCAACAAAAGATAGTTTGATATTATCATCCTGGAACCACTAAACTTCTTAGCTAGTTACAGTGTTGAATAACTAGTTACTAACACTGGTTAGTATTTTTTCATATGCTTTAAGGTTCTGAAAATAACTATTCTTAAACAATACAAGCATTAGTAGCATATTGACATTATACATAAACACACAGCTTGTTCACTGTGGATTTTGTTTTTGCGTGGCTACCAGTTTGTTCACTGTCACACTAGAATATTACTTTTGTGGGTTATTGACATTTTGGGTGCCTCTTAAATTCTATTTTCTTTGTTTGTTTATATCTTGATTGTGATAGGTATCTATTTTTGGTGTTCTCTAAACTTTCTGAGCCTGTGACTTAGTGTTTGACCTTAAGTTTGGAAAACTCAGTTATTACAAATTTAAATTTGTTTTTCTGATTCTTTCTTTTTTTCTTTTTTCTTTTTTCTTCTCCTTCTGGTATCTCATCACATATATATGTGAAACCTTCAGAAAATCTCCGCAGTTCTTTGAATGTTCTGCTGTAATTGTTTGCAATGATTTCTCTCTTTGCATTTCATTTTCAGAACTCCCTTCCTTTCTCTCCCTCTCTCTCTCTCTCTCTCTCTCTCTCTCTCTTTCTTTCTTTCTTTTCCCCCAGGGTTATCATGGGGGCTCAGGGCTGGTACTATGAATCCAGCGCTCTGACAGCCACTTTTTCCCATTTTATTGGACAGAACAGAGAGAAATTGAGGGGGGGGCTAAGGTAGAGAGGGAGAGAGAAAGATAGACACGTGCAGACCTACTTCACCACTTGTGAGGCGAGCCCTCTTCAGGGGGGCAACTGAGGGCTCGAAATGGAAGCCTTGCGTGGGTCCTTATGCTTCATACTATGTTCACTTAACCCGGTGTGCCACCATCCGACCCCATTTTCAGACTTAACTACTGACCAACTCACTGCTTCTTTTTTTTGACCATGCCAGCCTACACGTAAGTTCATTGAGGATATTTTTTTCACTTCTTGTACTATTTTCTCTCCTCCTCTTTTTCTTCTAGCATCTGCTTTTAATACTCTCTTAATATCTCCAGATCCTTCTTTATATCACCTATTCCTTCATGATGCACTCATGTTTTTCTATTAGACATTCAACATTTTCTGTCCCACTATAGGCTGACTGTTTCAAATAGAAATAAAGACAGAGGGAGGGAGGAGAAGGTACTATAACACAGAAGCATCCCTCGGTGTCATAGGGGCCAAGCTTGAACCTGGGTCACTTACATGGCAGACCGGACACTGTCCCTAAGTAAGTTACTCTACCAGCCTTGCCTTGAGCATAAATAACCACAGTCATTTTATTAGCGGAGATCGGGCGTGCTCAGGGTGGTATGGCCGTAGTCATTTTAAACGCCATGATTATCCTGAGTTCTGAGTCATATTTGAATCTGGTTTGCAAACTTGCTACATCTCTTGAGACTATTTTTTTCTTTCTTGAATTTTGTATGTCTTATGATTTTTCTTTTTTATTATCTTTATTTGTTTACTGGCTAGAGATAGCCAGAAATTGAGAAGGAAGGGGGAGGTAGAGAGGGAGAAAGAGACTTGCAGTATTGCATTACCACTAGCTAAGCTCCCCCCCCCACAGGTGGGAAACAGGGGCTTGAACCTGGGTTCTTGTGCACTGTAATATGTGTGTTGAACCAGCTGCACCACCTTCTGGCCCCTCTACTGTTGTCTTCTATGCTTCTCTAAGTATCCTTCCGCACAGAGTCTTAGCATTCTCTCATCTGAAATCTATTCTAGTATAGGAGTCCTGTTGGTGTGGTGCTGAGGCAGACAGGCAAGGAAGCATGGCTTAATCTTGTGATGAAATCTTCATCTTTTAATAGACCTTAGTTTGGGACTCATGACCATTCCTGGTATTTTTGTGTTACTACAGCTGTTTATCTTAGAAGGAACAGGAAAGATACTTGTCTTTCACTGAGTTCGGATAAGGCTTTGGTAGATCTTTTCCCTCCTGGAGAACAGCCCTTTGTTATGGAGGATGCCCTGGCCTATTATGCAGTGATTCTGCTTCCTTAGTCCCTACTACAGACACCAGGAGGGTTATCTTTGATCTTCAACATGCAAACCTAGTGGAGGAAAGTGTAGTGGTTCCCTTGATGGTAGCCCCCCCCCCCCCCCGAGAGTTTTGTTCCCTTGTTAGTTCAAATAATCCATCAGCATTATTACGTCTCCTACTTGTTTATAGCTACAGCAGTGTAGGCTGTAGGTGAGCAAATGTCCATTTTATCTGTCTATATTTATAGGTCTCTCCAGATTTGGAACTATTAGTCTACATTTTTGATATTTCCTTTCTGCCTGTGGAATTTTGATAGCTATCTGCCATTACCTTCTGTACTCATCTGAGTCATCTGTAAAGACAGATCCCCGAGGAAGCACTAGCCTGACCTCTCATTCACTACTCTCAGCTCTGTGGACAGGGATGGGTACATTGCAGGTGTTTAATACATGCTTCTCTGTCTTGCCTCTATATCAGATGAGACAAATGGATGTAGGAATTTTGCATCTCAAGTAATCGTGACACTAACTAATATCTATCTACTCTTAATGCTAACACTTTGCATGTCCTGATTCATATGAAAAGCTACACAACACCCATGACACAAGTATCATTGTCATTTGCAGTTTCCCAAAGAGGAAATGGAGACACACAAATCAGTGTCCAAGGCCGCAGGACTTGGAAGGCATTCTGGCCGCAAGGCTTGCTTGGCCAGTCTTCCACATCACGCCGGATGCCTCTCTCAGAATCTCCTGTGTGGCCTCAGCTCACCGCCTCCCTCCCCACCTCCCTCACACCAGATGAGCCACAGACGGCTAAGTAGGCAGCGAACACTTCTCAAGATGTTTTCATTGATTTTGCCAACACTCAGCTGCTTTATCGGCTCTGATGAAACATTTGTGACAACCACAGCAATTGCAGTGATCATTTCCATGCTGAAAACATTTGCCTACAAAGCAGACATTTTCCTCTTCAAAGTAAACACTGGTGCTGTCGAGAAGCTGCCATCCATACCCACACATGCAACCGCTTCCTTAGAATTCAGAATGTCCAGAGGGCAAAACCCTGACAAGCTCTGAGTGAGGACAATAGGCAGCAAGAAGTGGGCTTCTCCACACGGCCATTCAACCTTCTTCCTCCATCCCCGCCTCATCAGGTGAAGGATGCTTGCTTCTCACACACTAGAAGGCTAGATTCCGAGGGATTCACCCTTCCCTGTCTCAGCTTTGCATGACACAGCTGATGCTTTATTGATTTGAAGCGCAGAACTCAGTGACGCTGCTTAACTAGTTAACAGGAAACAAAAGAAGACCTTGAACCCACCTGACTCTCAGTCCCTTCAGAGACCAGAGGGAAGTCGGACAATAGCAATTGAATTGGATGACAGTGAGAATTGTCTTTGAGCAGTTTTTCCAAGGAGAGTTCACGCCACTCCAAAGGCACATGTAGAATTAAGCTTAACCGGGAGTCGGGCTATAGCGCAGTGGGTTAAGCGCAGGTGGCGCAAAGCACAAGGACCAGCATAAGGATCCCGGTTCGAGCCCCCGGCTCCCCACCTGCAGGGTAGTCGCTTCACAGGCGGTGAAGCAGGTCTGCAGGTGTCTGTCCTTCTCTCCTCCTCTCTGTCTTCCCCTCCTCTCTCCATTTCTCTCTGTCCTATCCAACAACGACAACAACAATAATAACTACAACAATAAAACAACAAGGGCAACAAAAGGGAATAAATAAATAAAATAAATATTAAAAAAAAAAGAAAAAGAAAAAAAAAGAATTAAGCTTAACCAATGATAATAATAATTCATTTTATCTGTAGGAATCTCACACCTTCTTGGGTCCTTTTGCAAGATTCCAAGATGAACCCGGGGTCTCTCCCAAAGGGGCAAAGGGGCTTTCTGTATAGAGTGTTGTTTTAGGGGCCAGGCAATGTCTCTGTTTCTTCCAGCAGCTACAAGTGAAAACCTAAAAACCTAAATGTCAAAACATAGACCAAAAGCTGGGAGCAGCTCACCTCAGTTTCCTGGATCTGATTATCTAGAAAACTTACTCTTGCCCTGCTGTCAGAGTGGGAGTATTACAATGTCACTCTCGTAACTTTTGTAGAAACTAGGCCTTCAAAGATGACGTGAGCTCTCCAAAGTCACACAGCCAGTGAGCGACAACATGTCCTCTTTGCAAAACCTGAGTGGAACCCTCTTGACCTGGGACCACCAGGGAGGTTGGGGGGGGGGGGGCAGGACAGAACGCCCCGCTTTGTCAGACAGAAGCCTCTCTTTCTACCTCAGCTATGCACTGAATCACGAACTTTGTCAGGGCTCCTAAGTGATTGTGACTATTTCGTTTTTGCAAAATCAGTCGGCCTGTTCAAGTAATTTTATACTTAAATTATTTAAATGCAATCTATCCATTGAAGCAATTTTCCCTGCACCGGCGAAGTGTTTTCTTTTTTAGGGAACTGAAGCATGATAAATAAATGAATAAAGACTAGTAGCAGTGTCTTTCTCTCTCTCCTGAAGAAAGCACTTCGGCGGCGAAGTCCCTCCTGTCAGAAATCTTGGAACTCATAATATTCCCCGTGGTTCTGCTGCTCAGCATTAAAAATAACCAAAGACCTCGAGTCACAGTTGGATTTATTTATTTTATTTCTTTTTTTTTCTTCTAGACACGAAGTGCATTTTACGCCACAATGCCTGGGATGATACCGGGACTGCTCAGAGCTCGCTAATATTCTGTGCTGCCTCTCCCCCCAGGCCCGCGAGCAGTTAGAATGGCTTAGTGGTGATCACACATGCCGTCCCATTTGGAAAGCACTTCTTTAAGGCAGCGCAGATTAAAATTCATGAAAGATGGCTTGCTTGCATAAATAAATTAAAAGCTGCAAAACTAAAGTTTAAACACCCATACACAACTAGCATTTTGCAAACACCATATGTACAGTGGTTCTCAATTCTGGGCTGTCATGCAAGAAGTAGGGAAAGAGGCCTCCTTGGGTTTGAATGCATAAAACTGGAAGCACCTTGATCACCTTTGGTACAGAGGAGCCTCAGCAGAAAAGTGTGAACTAATTGATTTGAACCCTGTCTAAATGCATCTGGATTTTAGAAAAGCACTGGGGTGGATGGAGAATAGTGTGGCAAGAAACTGAGAAAAGGCACAGCTTTTGGTGATCAGAAAGTGCCAGGTTCAAATCCTATGTCTTGCAATTACTATGCTGTCTTGTGTGAACGGAGGGTGGTGGGGCTCAGCTACCCGTTGGCTTGTCTACAGAAGAGATGTGAGAAAACCAGACTGCAGCCTCAGACAGAGCCAGTGACACAGTGCACATACAGTAGCTGGCAGGACACGCTCACTCTGTCACTTTCCGTCCTTCCTGCCTTTATCTCCCGTCCATCCGGTGGTACCACTGTGGAAAGGGAATGCATTGCTTGTGTTGGGATCGGAGGGTTCAGAGCTAGACTCAGACTGTTGCTTCCAGGTTGTGTGGCCTTGAAGGACTCACTTCACCTCGTAGGGTCTCAGTTTCTGCATTTACAAAGTGAAGCCAGCAGCGTGACCTCTCTTCTACAGGACATGATGTCTGGCAGTGCTGCTTCGTAGGCTTGGGGCTGGTCATCTGACCTCCGTGTCCTTGGAAAGGAAGCTTCTACTGAAAGAGGACAACAGTGAACCCAAAGTGCATTTGCAGGTGAGCAGCTGACCCCAGGGTCAAAGACTGGATGAGGCTGACTAACCCGTCCCGGCCACACCCCCACACGAGTGCCTTTCTGATGCCCACAGCCGCTCAAGACCTGCCAGGGCAGTGCCTAGTTTAGATCTGACCCAGCTATAAGCCCTTGCAGGAAGGGTGACTCCACCCCAACAGAATAACTATAGTTTATTCCTATGCTCCAAAGACTTGCTGCCAATTCTGATGTGATACTCCAAGTGATCTGAATGACTTGAATTTCAGTCCCTCCTGAGACCCAAGTGTGACAAGTATGAAGTCTCTGGTGGGTGGATGACAAGCTGGAGTTAGAATTCCACGGCTGAGGTAAATTCACGAGGGCAATGACTGACATCAGTCTGAATCGGGTCCCCTTTAGGAATCATTCCAGTGGAGGAGTTCAACCAGGTGTGCGTCTGTCATTCTCGAGTGGGATCTCTCCAAAAAGAGAGTAAACCTCAGCCATTAGCAAGAGTTGGGTACGAGTCCCAGAGAGTGGATTCTAACACAAAACGTATCTTTAGTGATTATTTGGTGGCAAGCAGTAAAAATTAACTGTAGGGACTGGGTGGTGGTGCACCTGGTGAAGTGCAAAGACCTGATGCAAACAGAGAGAACAGGCCAGGAAGGAAAAGAGGATGACCTTTGAAAGAACTGAAAGCAGTAATAGAAATAAAAATGAAGTTATCTGAAAAACAAAGAAAACATTCAGTGAGTAAGTTAGGCAACGTATTATGCTGAAAGAATTAATGTACTAGATTAATCTATGTTAATTAATGTACTAGATTAATCTATGTAGAGCTGGAAAAATTACCCAGAATAAAGAAAGAAGTTAATATGAAGGACTGGTGGTTCACACCCAGTTGAGCACACATGTTAGCATGCACAAGGACCCAGGTTCAAGCCCCACTCCCTACCTATAGGAGTGATGCTTCATGGAATGGTGAAGCAGGTCTGCAGGTGTCTCTGTTTCTCTTTCCCTCTCTATCTTCCCCACTCTTTAATTTCTCTCAGTCCTATAAAATTTTTAAAAAAAAGGCCACTGAGAGTGGTGGGTTTGTACAGACAGACTATGACCCACATAGTCAACGACTGCCACCTCTCCAGATTCAAAGGAGGTCTTGAAACTTTACATCAGGCTCAACCTGACGCTGTTGACTGGCTACGGAAGAAGGGCAAACGCTAGAAGAAGAAAGTGCTGGCACCGAGTCCCAATGATAACCCTTGTGGCAATAAAGAGAAAGGAGAGAAGAGAAGAGGAGAAGAGAGGAGTGGAGAGAGGAGAGGAGAGGAGAGGAGAGGAGAGGAGAGGAGAGGAGAGGAGAGGAGAGGAGAGAGGAGAGAAAGAGAGGAGAGGAGAGGAGAGGAGAGGAGAGGAGAGGGGGGAGAGGGGAGAGGAGAGAGGAGAGAGGAGAGGAGAGGAGATGAGAGGAGAGGAGAGGAGAGGAGAGGAGAGGAGATGAGAGGAGAGGAGAGGGCAGAGGAGAGGAGAGGAGAGGAGAGAAGAGGAAAGGAGAGGAAAGGAGGGGAGAGGAGGGGATGGGATGGGAGGGGAGGGAAGGGAAGGGAAGGGGGAAGGGGAAGGGGAAGGAGAAGGGAAGGGAAGGGAAGGGAAGGGAAGGGAAGGGAAGGGAAGGGAAGGGAAGGGAAGAGAGGAGAAAAGGCTAAAATAAAGCTGACCAATACATGTCTATTAGAAGGCAATGTGGAAGAGGGAGGTACAATATTTCAATAGTTACTGGTTAAGGAGATTTTGTAATTAATAAAAGGCATAAATGGTGATCTCTGGATACCCCAATACTCTATAAGGAGATTAGATATAGACATCCACAAAGAGATGTGCCTGTTATAATGAAACTATGGGAGAAGAAATAAAAAGAGCAAAATGAAATAAAAGAAATACAGTTCCTATATTTCAGAAGTTGGAGTCCTATATATGTGAGTCTATCCCCACAAATATACATCTACTAAACTCATAACCTAGAAGCTAGAGAATGTCAGCTTGGATTTAAGATAGAAGCTTACCAGGAAATTAAATGACTTTCATAAAGTTAGATTTGTAAATTCAAGCTTTCAGAAGAGCCTTCTCTAAACACATGGGGAAAGTAAGGCTTTTGTGGAGCAAATATATCATTTTCTCCTCACCTTCCATTCTAGCTCAGACCCAATGCATAAGCAAATGGAACAATTAGACAAGATGATCAAAGTGTCACCTTTGTTACTGATAGCATCTCCTTTATATCTTCGGGTATGTACTGACACAGACTGTGTGGTACTGAGCCCCCGAAGTCAGACTCAGTAACAGGAGTGCTAGACATCCTCAAGTCTTCCCACAAGGGAAAGGACAAGGCTCATCCTTATAAAAGTGATGGACAAGGCCAGAAGGCTCCTTAGTCCCTAGAAGAGGTAGATTGAAAAATGAGAGTGGGAGGAGGGGTTAATCTGACCACCCTCATCTCTGGCTCCCAAGTCACCAGTCTTTGGCATAAAGTCTAGGACAAGAGAACACAGACATGCTCCCCAGTTGGAGCTCTGGCCACCAGGCAGTGAGAAGTCTAGAGGGAGTAGATTCCCATCCGATAGCCTTAATACATGAAGAGAAAAGCCCCCAAACAACCCAATCAGGCCAGAAAACAACTAAATGGAGCTGCGGAGCAAAAAGAGAAGAAAGGGGACTGCAAGTGAGTCTGGTTCATAAATCGAGCTGCTATGTTGAGGTCATCCCCGCAGAGCTAAGGGCATGAAAGTGTCCATAGAGGCTGAAGATATGTGCTAGGCTATGGCTACTCAACTCAGAAACAGGGACTGGATGGTGGCAGAGCAAGCTGAGCACACAGGTTCAAGCCCCTGGTCCCCACATGAAGTGGGAAAGAGAGAGGCATCACAATCTGTGAAGTAATGCTGCTGGGTCTCTCTCTCTCTCTCTCTCTCTCTCTCTCTCTATCTTTTTCTCTCTCTATCTCTTTCAGTCTCTCACCTGAAGGTAATTGCTGGGGCATCATTGATGCTGGCACTATGAATCCACTGCTCCTGCAGCCTTTTTTTTTTTTTTTTCCATTTTATTAGATAGGACAGCGAAATTAAAAGAAGAGGGAGAGATAGAGAAAGAGACACCTGCAGACCTGCTTCACCACTTGTGAAGCTTCCCTCCTGTATGTAGGTGGGGAACTTGGGGCTTGAACTTAGGTCCTTGCACAAATCCTTGCATTTCATACTGTGCTCTTAACCCGGTGCACTACTGCCCAGCTCAGCTTTCTCTCTTTCTCTTTCTCCCCTTCCTCTCTCAATTTCTCTCCATCCTGTCAAATAAAAAAACAAGGGGAAAAAAGCCATAAATATTCTAACTACTGTCTAAAGTTAGAAAGGACAGAGAACAGTTGAGATCTTCCAGATAAATTCTCAGCTTGGAGGAGTCGGGCTGTAGTGCAGCAGGTTAAGCGCAGGTGGCACAAAGTGCAAGGGCCAGCATAAGGATCCCGTTTTGAGCCCCCGGCTCCCCACCTGCAGGGGATTAGATTCTCAGGCGGTGAAGCAGGTCTGCAGGTGTCTATCTTTCTCTCCTCCCCTCTGTCTTCCCCTCCTCTCTCCATTTCTCTCTGTCCTATCCAACAACAATGACATCAATAATAACTACAACAATAAAACAACAAGGGCAACTAAAAAGGGAATAAATAAATATTTTTTAAAAAATCTTAAAAATCCTTAGCTGGATTAAAAAAAATTCTCAGCTCGGCAACTGATTCATCAATAAGCATACACCTAGCAGGCTGAAGAACTCTCAGAAGGCTAGAAGTGGACCTACCCTATGATCCTGCAATTCCTCTCTTGGGGATTGGAACCCAACACACCCATCCAAAAAAATTTGTGTACACCTATGTTCATAGTAGCACAAAGTGTAATAGCCCAAACCTGGAAGCAACCCAGGTGTCCAACAACAGATGAGTGGCTGAGCAATTTGTGGTCTATATACACAGTGGAATGTGTATATAGAATGGAATGTCTATATACACAACTCAGCTATTAAAAACGGTGAATTCACCTTCTTCACCTCATCTTGGATGGAGCTTGAAGAAATCATGTTAAATGAGGTAAGTTAGAAAGGATGAATATGGGATGATCTCACTTATAGCCAGATGTTGAAAAATAAGATCAGAAGGGAAAACACTAAGCAGAACTTGGACTGGAGTTGGTGTATTGCACCAAAGGAAAATACTGGGGCATGGGGGGGGGGGGGGTACAGGTCCTGGAACATGATGGCAGAGGACCTAGTGGGGGTTGAATTGTTTTGTGGAAAACTGGGTAATGTGATGCATGTACAAACTATTGTTTTTTGCTGTCTACTGTAAACCATTAATCCTCTAACAACGAAATTAAAAAAGAGAAGAAAGCACACTCCTCTGAATGTGCTGGAAGCCTGGAATTATTACCTGTGACAGGAGCCCTGATTCTTGGCTAGGAGGTCCAACAAGAGTGACCAGAAGCACCAACATGTAGAGAAGAGAGAGATGGAAAAAGAGCTAAAAATGAAATTTCCCACTTACCATGTTCCCGTCGACCAAAAATATAAAATGCCCTAGAATCCTCCAGAGGGAATATGGACGACCAACAAAATTAAAGCCTGCTCACCCACAGTATGTGTTTTCTCCACATGAAACTGATTTTATTAAATCAGTCTGCTGATGATCTTAAAGCATGAGTATTTAACATTCTTAAAGAGATTAATGAAAAAAATTAATTAGGCTAAATAAATGGTAAGAAATAACCCAGAATCCAGAAATGAAGAACAAGTAGATAGTAAAAGAAACCAACTCAAATTGTTAGAAGTAACCAACATAGTCACTGAAATAAAATATGGAATAAAATAAACTTTCTATCAGACACAGTTGACATGAGAACCAATCAACTGGAAAATAATAACAGAAAAAGAATTTACCAATACCCCAAGAAGGATAGAAAAATGAAAGAAATAAAAATGCCTTTTTTCTTTAAAAAAAAAAAAAGAGTTAAAGAAGAATTGTGAATAGCTAAAGAGAATATAGTGAGAGGCCAGGTGGTGGCACTCTCGATTGAGTGCACATGTTACAGTGAGAGAGGACCCAGGTTTGAGACCTTTGTCCCCACCTGGAGGGGGGAATGTTTTGTGAGTGGTGAAGCAGAGCTGCAGATTTCTCTCTGTCTTTCTCCCTATCTCCTCCTCCCCTCTTGATTTCTGGCTGTCTGTATCCAATAAATAAAGACAATAAAAAATAAATAAAAAGACAATTTCATGAAAGACTTCAATTCAACCTATACCTACTTGGAGTTTCTAATAAAAAGATACATGGAATAGGAAATAAGTAACAGTTGACAGAACAGTAGAATTCCTCAGGACTGAAGAGCCACAGGAGACTTGATATTTCAAGATAGAAGAGTAGCCATATCCATTATGCTTTTATCCTTCAAGGACTCCCAGGGAGATGCGGTAAAGGGGATTTTAGTTCATGCATCAGCAAGGAAACAAAAAGAGACAATACAGTTTAGGGAATTAAAACTCCAAACATTTAAAGTATGACTCAATTGATTTGAGAAGGCTGAAGACTAAAGGACAAGTAGGACAGAATAAAAATAAACTGAGTTTATAGCACAGAATTGCCCAAAGGTTTATGAGATCCCCAAAAGTGATAATTTTCTAAAAAAAAAAAAAAAAGGGGGGGGGGGAAAGGTGAAGATGGGACTCAAAACAAAACAAAAACATAAAAACAATTGTACAATCAGATGGGCCCCCTGCCATTCAGAGCCAGAGAGCTGTTCCTACTCACTCCCCCAGCTGAAGGACAACACTGCTGAATATGGGCCCCAGATCAGATCGATGGGGTTTACAGTCAACAATATTTATATACTTTTCCCATTTTGGGAGCTACTCTCTCCCCTAATCCAGCTTTCTAGTCCTTTTTCCAGCTATTATATAATCTCCCCAGGAAATAATAACCTGGGTCCACCTGCATATCAGATGTCAGGTTCAGGCAAAAACTAATAAAGTCATGGGCCCTTTGGAATATACCTAAAATAGACCTACTAGCTATTTCCAAAACAGAGACCCCAAATCTTCATCTGCGATATTCCAGCCTTTAGGTTCATGATTAGTCAAAAATTTGTATGGCTTTATATGTTAACTCTTTTTCAGCCACCAGTGATGCTACCATGATGCCAACCAGACTTCCCTGGACAGACGACCCCACCAATGTGTCCTGGAGCCTTGCTCTCCCAGAGCCCTGCCCCACTAGGGAAAGAGAGGCAGGCTGGGAGTATGGATCGACCTGTCAATGCCCATGTTTAGAAGGAAAGCAATTACAGAAGCCAGACCTTCCACCTTCTGCATCCCCATAATGATCCTGGGTCCATACTCCCAGAGGGATAAAGAATCGGAAAGCTATCAGGGGAGGGGATGGGATACGGAGTTCTGGTGGTGAGAATTGTACCCCTCTTATCTTATCGTCTTGTCAGTGTTTCCATTTTATAAATAAATAAATTAAAAGGAAGAAGGAGGAGGAGGAGGGGGAGGAGGAGGAGGAGGACACTGGTTAGTGTAGAGCCATAGGCCCTGTCATATAACAGCTTAACTGGTAGCTCCCAGCTTGTAATTTGTTTTATCTGCAAATCTTTGAACCCCAACTCTGTCTCACTGAGACAGAAACTTTAAATCTGTAACTTAGCAAACTCTCCTGGTAAATTTTGAGAATCATTGCCCTAAAACCAGGGTCTTGAACTGCAGTGTGTTAAGTAGAATTGAGACAGAACTATGTATTAAAAACAGGGATTTGGTACAAGCTCACTTACTGGATGTCAAGTCTCAGCTGTATCCCTTCTATGATTCCAGAGACCCGGCAGAGAGAGCACATACAGATAGAGACTGAAATTGTTTGTTTGTTCGTTAGTTTTCTGGAACATACTGACAAACATTAACGGGAAGATCTTAAGATGCTGAGGGTTCTACAAGCTAAAGCCACCCAGATTACATTACCTTCAAACACAAATCTGGTTAGTCTCATACATGTTTAAGGTCTCTGTTCAGCTAATATCCAAAGAACAAATAGAAAATCTTGGAAATATAGACTATAACATCATAAACAAAAACACAATAACAAGTTTTAAAAGCAGGATACACCAGAAAGTAGATATAAAAACATCAGAAAGTAAACTATAAAATAAAATACAAATTCATAATATCTGTTAAACAAATAACAGTATTCTAGGAAAATTAAAGCCACAAGATGAATGCATTCACTAACAATGTAATTGAGGAAAAGTTCTCAGAACTAAAGACCAGGAGTTTCTTGATTTAAAGTTTCACCAGAGCAATGGCTTCAAAAACCTCTCTAAGGAGGCAGGGGTAGAAAGCATAATGTTATGCAAACTGACTCTCATGCATGAGGCTCCAAAGTCCCAGGTTCAATCCCCTGTACCACCATAAGCCAGAGCTGAGCAGTGTTACGGTAATTAAAAAAAAAAAGACTTATATTTAAGGTTCCAAAGGTCAAAAAACAACAACAACTCTCTAAGGAAGGTATTTAGTTTTGAACTTTCCAATAACCCTTATTTTCCAGAATAAATAAATAAATAAATAAACTAGCTATCTAGGCTCAGGGAATCAAAAAGGTTTAAGTTCATTATCAAACCAGAGATTGAAAAACAGTTCACTGAAGTCTTCAAAATTTTACAGAGAAACAACTCCCAATCTTAAATCTTAGTCCCAGACAACTTTTACTAGGATTCGAGGGTAAAGTAGAAATCCATCTATAGATGGACCAAGTCACAGAAAATTTATGTTTTGTTCCATTTTTTTTTTCCTGGGAAGTCACCAATAAAATAAGGGGCCACTGGGGATATGGTGATGACAAGGAGAAGATAAAGAAATAACCCGTGTGAGAGAGCAGAGTGAAGGGAGCATTTGCTGGTAGGAGGTGGATTCTAGGAAGACCATTCAGCATCAGGCAGGGGTGACAGAAAAAGGACAGGAGACTCCACAAAGAAAATGACAGAAAACCTCACGGAAAAGGGTGTCTGGGGGGGGGGAGGGAGTAGGGGAGGAGACTTAGACATTTGACAAAGAGTTTGGAATTTAATTACTGATTTGCATTTGCAATCCTGAGCAAATAGGACAATTATTAGGTAGAGTGTTAGCTCCAGGTAGAGTGCAATGTTGTGAGGGAAAGCAAAAGTAATCAGTTTGCTAAATGAATCACCTATAAATATCATTACATAGGGATAATAATATAAGCACTGAATATGTATCTCTCAAATTATAATATTACTGTATAATGATTAGAAGGTTGTGGGGTGTAGGAAGAGTGAATTGATTAAGGGGGAGCAAAGACAGCTAGCTTCTGTCTTACATGCAGGGAAGTCCTTAGATCACAACTAAGCCAAAACCCTTCAAAAGCAGCACTAGGAACATGTGCCTGAGAGGTGTGGGACTAACTATCCGAACTCCCAGCTATGGCGGCCAAAGTTACCCCCAAAGCCTCTGGAAGGGAGAGGTGGGGAGAGGTGCTCTAGCCTTGGAATCACTGATTTTTTTTTAAGTGTTTGGTATTTATCTTCATTTATTGGATAGTGACAGAAATCAAGAGGGAAGGGGGTGACAGACAGGAAGAGAGACAGAGAGACACCTGCAGCCCTGCTTCATCACCCACAAAGCTTTCCCCCTGCAGGTGGGGACTGGGGGCTGGAACCCAGGTCCTTGAGCACTGTAACATGTGCACTCAGCCAGGCGCACTACCACCTAGTCCTGAGTCACTGACTTTGTAAAATCATTTGATTCTTTAGGTTGTGACTCTAAATAGCTTTCATTACAGCAATATGAACAAAAGGATATCATTTATAAGCAGGAAACTATATAGACAATGAACTGTGATTGAGTTAGGACTTTCCCTAGAGAATCAACATCGGGTTAATTTTTTTCCTACATTATCTACTGGGTTGTCAGAAAAGTACTTTTTTTTTTCCTGGCTTTCTCTGCAAACATCACATCATGACTTTTCTAACAACTCAGAGGTTCATCTAAGTAAATAGATATTTTGAGAGGGACAAAAAGGTCGGAGAAGTTCACTGTAAGTGAGCGAATTGGCAGGTTTCAAGGAGCTATAGGCTCTCCTGCTGCTAGGTTTTTCCCTTGAGTGGGTCGGAGAGTTCCTGGGAGCTATGTCAGCATCATGGAAGGTATTCGAGACGTGTCTGACAATGTCAAAACAGCAAGACGTCTCATCTTCCATTTTGTATTTTGAAATAGGAAAGGAAACAGATGAGATAGTTTTTTTCATTATTTTCCACAGTCCAACAGGAAAATCACTTCAATTTTAATAACACTTCTATGTCTTACTTATCATCATGCAAGCCTTATAAAAATTGCCAACTTCATATTTGGAAGACGGGGTGGAAAGGAGAAAAAGATGTTTCTGTCATCTACTTTTTGATTCTTTGAAACTAAAAATAAAACCGATATTACTTGTGAAGGAGAAAACAGATGGATAACAGCTAATTCAACAAGTGACCATCAAGTCTCAGGAGCCCGACTCAGGCTGAGCTCTGAACCTGAACCATCTGAGTCCATCTTCAGCTCTAGCGTGTTCAACGACTAGCAGGGAGGCGTGAGAGTCTGAGGTAGGTAGGTGCTTGCTGTTCTGTCATATCAGGGTGTGAGGGATCCTGACACTTATGGGAAGAGTCTTAGGCAGTGATTACCAGGGCTAATACAGGTCTAGAGACAATAGGGTGATGTAGAGAGAGTCCAGGCACCCCTGAGTCTTGATCTTGAACACCTATGGGTGTTTTGTTTTGGATAGAATCAGAGACATTAGCTGGAAGGCGTGATAGAGTGGAAGAGAGAAAGGGATATGCTTGCAACACTACTTCGCCTCTTCTGAAGCTTCCCCCCACCCCCTGCAAGTGGGGAACCCAGGCTTTGAACCAGGGTCCTTGCACATTGTGATATGTACTCTCTACCAAATGCTCTACTGCCTGGCTCCAGTACTTCTATCTCAAGACTCTCAAGCCAAGTTAGTAGAAGTAGATATAAGATGGGCAAAGGCTTCTATCAGTAATAATTAGTTTGAGACATTAGCATGAAGAATCCCCCCCCCCATCTCAGTATGGAGTGGTGCCTGAGCAGCACAGCCTAATTCTACCTGCACTGGTGGGGAGACCCCACTTCAGGAGAGTGAGAGAAGCCCAACTAGGGGGTTGGTATTTCAGAAAGGAGCTACAAGACCCAAAGACTCAACAAAAGAACTCCGTGAACTGGGTGGGCCTTTGCTGCAGTTATGAAGGGACCAGGTAGGAAACTTGGTGTCATCCCACCTTTATACTTACACAGCCCTGGACTTCATGACTGAACCAAGGGACATGTAAACGTGTATTGACTTCAGGGCAACTTGGCTCCCCCTTCCTGTTGACCACACACAGTCCTGGAATGAGTCTGCTCTCATAAAAAACTACCTACCTTGGAATAAAAAGGGATTCTTCACTTCCTTCCACTTATTATTGTTTAAATTTGTTGTGAGTGTTGGGGGCCCAGAGCTAGCACACATGGTACTAAGCAAAAGGACCTGGACAAGAATCCTAGTTCAAGCCCCCAGCTCTCCATCTGCAATGGCCCCAGGTCCTCACCTGCAGAGGGAACATTTTACCAGTGGTGAAGTAGCTCTGTAGGTTTCTCTCTTCCTCTCTATCTCCCCCTCCTCTCTCAATTTCTCTCTGTCCTACCCACTATGGGGAAAAAAATGGCCACCAGGAGCAGTGGATTCAAAGTGCCAGCACTGAACCCTGGAGGCAGAAGAAAATCTTGTTGTCAGTGAAGAGGTGGCTTGCATGAGGTCTCCTGTCCAACTCCCAGCCTTCCACTTGCCACAGTGATACTCCTGGTTAACTTCCCTTTCTTCCTCTCTCATTGATAATTACAGTAATCATTTTTAATACTTTATTGATTTATATTTTATTGGATAGAGACCCAGGAAAACTGAAAGGGAAGAGGGAGACAGAGAGGGATCAAGAGACACCGGCAGCACTACTTCACCACTTAGGAAGCTTCCCCCTCAGGTGGGGACCAAGGACTTGAACCCAGGTGCTTGCACATGGAAATGTGTGCCCTCAGCCAGGTGCACTGCCAACTGGGCCCCCAAGGTAATCGGTCAGAGATTCCTTTGTTATGATCCTCCATCTTTAGTTCCCTGGTTTTGTACTCTACTCCCGACACTCACTGCACACTGTCTCCTGGCGCTAGCAGGCTGCAGCTCTGTGGAGCATGCATCTCAAAGACAAACGGGTGCAGCCTCATGTCAGAAGCAAATGCCTCCTGCTTTGGTCAAAAGACTTTGCCAGGCAGTCCTGTGAGGAAATGTCCTCAATTGTCATGTCAGGCGAGGAAGGCCCCAACATAATCCCAGACAGTGTTTCCTCAGGCTGTAAACACAGACACTCCAGAACCATTTGCAGCAGATGCTGAGACACCAGGAGGTGAGGATTTGGAAAATGAAGCTAAGGACGAGGCAGGTTTCAGTCTTCCACAGGGACTAACTACCAAGCCTGCAAAGGTGGACATTGTTGCTATGCTTCACATTGGTTTGGTCTCGCCCGCCCCCCCCCCCCGCCTCTGGGAGGTGGTGGTTTAGCCCCTGCTAGTTTCGCGAGCCCCCTTCTCCCTGCGGGGGGGGGGGGGGAGATGGAGAAGCACATGGTGTGGTGATTTGCCCGCTCGTGAATAAAGATTAAACTGCGTTCTCTGCCCAGCCGTGTGTCCCCAGTCTCTGTCTACCGCCACAAAGCTAGCCCGGCCTGCTGGAGCCCCGAACATTAACGACATATGGCGCCTACAACATGGGACGTGACCTGCCCATCCCCCAGGTAAGTGACAATTTGGCTACCTATGTACTATGGCCTTCTCTTCTGCTTATGAAGAGATCTCCAAAGGCCTCTGCCCTTTCTTCACGAGACTGTTTTGCTGTTTCTGGAACATTTATCTTTGGACCACTCTGTGGTTTCTGCCCAACGCCAGCCCGCAGGAGTCCAGTGCCAGCCCACATGAGCCCGCTTTCCACCGCATGGCGTGGGGCATTGGGCGCGGGCTCCCTCCACGCTGCTCGGCTGCCGGGAGCAGGGCAGCAGGCATGGCAAGCAAGGCTGCAGCCCATCATGGCCGCCACCCCGGGGCACCGTGGCCCGTGCCTTCTGCACAGCTGGCCCACCTGCCCTCCTGCTATGAAGTCTGGGCAGATCCCGGACCACCCGGAGACCGCGGGCTCCCTGCCGAATCTGGGCCCCCTGGCTGAGATCCCTAGCTTGGGTCTGAAGGCAGACGAGCTAGAATACAGAGATTCATCCAGAGATCACTACCTACAATTCCTAGAGCTGAAACTGAGCAAGAGGACACTGCTAGACAATGCACTCCCCGAACAGCTAAGATAGTACAGATCTAAATTCGTGATTAAAATGACATGTCTTTGTAACAAAGGTTTCTCTCCTTGTGTATTAAAGACCATGTTTATGTGTGTGTTTAAAGTTTGGTAAACATTAACTTTAAGGTTAAAAATATAACTTTAAGGCTATATTCTTACCAGACAGAGTTAAATGAAAAAAGGTTTTCAACATAGTTCTCATAAAGGTAAAATTAACTTACATTCAAAGTCTGAGTTAAAAATTAGTTAAAAATCAATATATTTTAGCTAAGTTAGTCTGAAAAAAAAAACCTGCGCACACCTAAGGTGTGTCTCCATCTTCAATGGGTGTAACAAAAGGTTAAATAGACTTATTGATATATAAAACTCTCAAATTCCTTCTCAATTAAAAACGTTAGATTGCGCTATGGTTATGCTAATGATTCTCATGCCTGAGGCTTTTTTCTTTCCATGGTTCTTATGTTTACCTTTCCACATTCTATTGTTTAAACTTTAAACAATCTTAAAATCATACTAAAGAAGACTTCCAATTGTAATAGAGTTATCAATTGTGATAAACTTCTAACCTGCTACAAGTTTTGTTTCATAGTAAGTAAATGGCAGCTGTCAAGTTCTCTACAGAAAAGCGGAATTCCAGCAGCTGACCTTCCTCATACATCGTTCCACCCCCTGGCATTCTTCTGTGGACATCTGCTTTGGACTCACACTTCTATCGGACTCACTGGTACACCTCTTGGACACTTTGCACAAAACTAGCAGCTTCCCTTTATGCTGCTGGGTTTCTCAAAGACTGACTGCAGCCAGCTGCCTTGAGACTCTAGGCCGTTCCCCGCCCCCATGTTAGAAAATGCCCGTCAAAGCAAGTAACACCCCCCAGAGGCAAAAAAAAGGTCCCCCTCAGGCCTTCCCTTGGCAGCACACTGGTTCTTGTTGCCCGCTTACATGTTCCTCCATGTTTGTGCCAGTTTCTTTTTTGAAAATGCCTGTATGATATAGGTTTCTGTTCACCCCACATTCCTGATACTATGGTCATTTAGTTAAAAAGAAAAGGGGGAATTGTTTCTATGCTTCACAGTGGTTTGATTTCACCCCCCCCCCCCCGCCTCTGGGAGGTGGTGGTTTAGCCCCTGCTAGTTTCGCGAGGCCCCTTCTCCCCACCCCCAAAAACCCTATGGACTTCCAGAGTCCCCGCCGCAGCCGCCAGTGGGAAAAAGATGGAGAAGCACATGGTGTGGTGATTTGCCCACTCGTGAATAAAGATTAAACTGCGTTCTCTGCCCAGCCGTGTGTCCTCGAGTCTCTGTCTACCGCCGCAAAGCTAGCCCGGCCTGCTGGAGCCCCGAACGTTAACAACAGGACATCAGCATTTTAAGTTACTTAAAATGCCTGCTGAAGTCCCACCCTGTCTCAGTCCAATGAACTTTAGGGGTCTCTGCATCATGAAGGGTCAGGGCTCTTTGAATGAGAGCTTTTCAGTCAGAAATTGAAGCAGGTGAAAGGAATTTCTGAGTTTCTCTCCCTCACTTCCTCCCATATTGATAAAGCAATCTTTCAAAAAATAACAGATGTGGGGGCGGCAGGCAGTGTCGCACCTGGTTAAGCTCACATAGTACTAAGTGCAAGGGCCCAAGGAAGGATCTGGGTTCCAGCACCCACTGGGCTCCCCACCTGCAGGAGGGACAATTCACAAGCCGTGAAGAAGGTCTGCAGGTATGTATCTTTCTCTCCCCCACTTTCTCTCCCATTCCTCTCTCAGTTTCACACTACTGTCTCCACTAATTTTTTAGATGTTTCCTAAATTTATCAGTATCCAGAAACTTAAAGAGATGAACCAAAAAAGACTGGCTGATGAGATGTTCTGTCCCCACCCAGCAAAAGGAATGGGTTGTCTGAGTCCAAGAGACAGCTGGTGTGTAGGGTCTGGGGTGTGAGGTGTGAGGAGGGCTGGGTGGGGCACACCTGCTTCAAAGCACACCACCAAAAGCCTTACTGCCCCTTCCAACAGTGGCTTCTCTGAACACGATATTTTTTATCCCCCACAAGAGCTTCCTTACCACTTCTGGAAGAGAAATAAATTGCCCAAAGCCAAAGCATCAATTAGGTCTCAAAGAGCTTCGAGGTAATAACTACCCACGACCGAGCGCCTGTGACGTGCCAGGCCTTGTTCTTGGTGCGATTTGGTTCTCAAGCCACGGAATCTTTAAAAACCGCCCTCGGCGGTAGGCATCACTGATTATACAGCTCGAGGTCTCGTAGTGAAGACGTGATCTAGGAAGTCAGAAACTGAGATTTCATCCCGGGGAATCTGGCTCCAAAACTGAGAGCCTTGCCGCCTTCCAGAGAGCCTCACCTGTTCTCACTTTCCTTGTGACTTATAACCCAGCTGATCGCCAGGCCTCTGTCACTACTTCATCTTCTCCACGCTTGGGCCTAAATTCCTCAGGGCAGACACTTTGTCTCAGGTATCTTTATTCTCAAATTCCCACACATGTGTGTGTGGCTCAATCCTGGTAAAACCTTTGTTGTTGCAGAGGAGAAGGCAGACAAGGAAAAGGGAATATTTACTAAGCATATGCACTCCCAGGGCCCTTACTTTTCTGGAATTTGCTGAGATCTACGCCTTACAGTTAGCCCCATTTCTCAGAAGAGAAACTGAAGCACAAAGACTAAGCAGCCTCTCAAGTTCCCACAGTTAGGACTCTAAATGTTAGAGACATTTGACTCTACTCTGTGCACAGAATTAGGGGCTGGCTTAAAGTCCCTGGGCTAGAATGGCTCACGGGGAAAGGGGAAAGCTCAGTGAAGAGTTCAAGGAGGAGAGAATGCACTTTCCATTCAGAGGATCAAGGAAGTCTTCCTGGAGAAGAGAGCTTCTAGCTGAGACTTGAATTGTGAGTAAGATCTAGACATACAGAGACAGACAGGCAAGGCAGGGCTCTCCACATGGGCAAAACTGTGTGAGCAAACACAGAGGCAGAAAACTATAGCATGGGCAGGAAACTCAGAATGACTTCCGCGTGGCTCCTGCTCAGGCCACAGGGAGTACTGGGTAAGACTGGTTCCTGCCTACAGTGGGGAAGCTTAACAAGTGGTGGAGCAGTGTTACAGGTGTTTCTCCTTCTTTATTCTGTATCATTGAATAATACATACATGTTTTTAAAAAGAAAGGCTAACTGGGAACAAATGTGTAATGTTTAGTTAGAGACAAGGGCAGAGAGGAGGAGAGGGAAGGGGGGCGAGAGAGAGAGAGAGAGAGAGAGAGAGACTACAACACTGAAACTTCCGTAAATGTGATGGGGGCCTGGGTTCGAGCCTGGGTCCTGCACATGGGAAAGCATCGTTTTCTTTCTTTCTTATTTATTTATTTTTCTTTCTTTTTTTTAAAATTTATTTACTGAGGAATTAATGTTTTACATTCAACAGTAAATTTCATTTATTTATTTTCCTTTTTGTTGCCCTTGTTTTTTTATTGTTGTTGTAGTTATTATTGTTGTTATTATTGATGTTGTTGTTGCATAGGACAGAGAGAAATGGAGAGAGGAGGGGAAGACAGAGAGGGGGAGAGAGAAAGACACCTGCAGACCTGCTTCACCGCCTGTGAAGCGACTCACCTGCCGGTGGGGAGCCGGGGGCTCAAACCGCGATCCTTATGCCGGTCCTTGCGCTTTGTGCCATGTGTGCTTAACGGAAAGCTTCATTTTTATGAGAACCACACAGAGTTTACAGTGGTAGGTCTTGGGTCAAGTGACTAGGTAATTGGGAACCGCTGAATGTTCTTGATTAGGGGGTGATATGTTAGGGCAATGCTTAGGATAAAATAGTAATTGGAAAGAGGACATCTAAAGCAGGAAACTGTGGGGGGGGTGCGGGATAAGGAACAAATTGAAATTACTGGAAAAATTGGATCAGAGTCTTAATCAAGCATGGAGAGAAGAGAGAAACCAGTGGAAGCAACTGATACCTAGAAGCCAGAACCAAGTATGGCCGGGTTAAAGGAAAGAGTTAGGAGGAATCTGAAGGCTTCTGCATAGTGAGGCTCAGAGGATGCCAGTGCCTTACATGGGGAGCCTGGACTCTGGATGTGGGAGGCAGACCTTGTCAGGGCTGGTGGGTGAACAAACTAATGACCCAATCCCTCCAGACATGGGGAGATGGGGGCAGAATTTTCTAAAGGGTCAGTGAGCAATCCCAGACACTCTGCCCCCTCTGGGAGGAGAACCCCGGCCGGCCAGCCAATCAGCACTCCACCTGCATTTCCTCCACAAATTCTTTTTGTAAATTTGATTTATTTAGGGTGATGGATATCTGATAGCAGTGCCGGGCATCAAGGAGATGCCACACACATGCGCTCACACACACACACACACACACACACACACACACACACACCACCACCACCACCACCACCACCACTAATGACCAGCAGCCTAATGACACTTCCTCCTCTGTGTGAGACACATTAGTGAGTTGATCCAGTAATGGAAGACAAGCCGTACAAATTGAAAACTAAAAACTTCCAGATTTCACCCGGCTTTTCCTTATGTCACTTATTTTATGCTGCGTGAATTGGATATTAGTTTCCCTGTTTCACTGCCCTGTCAGATCACGGGGGTTGCTTGAGCAGACTCCATTTCGTGGCGAGTAATAGAGTGAGATTATTCAAAATTATTTCCAGTGGGCTGCGCCTGCCGGCTCCTTCTGTTTTGAGAATAGAAGTAAACAGCCTGCCACCCTCCCCGCGAGCTGACATCCCTGACACAGTGCCCCTTTAGCCTGGCTCCTTAATCGCCAGCGCGTTTTGGTTTTAGCCACGCTCAATTAATTCATCCAGGAAAAGGGTCCAGTCAGAAAGAGTTGATTTAAAATGAGATAAACCAGGCATCTGCTTGGAAAACCAGATGATCCCAAGTATGTCTTTCCTCGGGAGAAAATGAAGAGCCCTTTTATGTGGGGAGCAGTAACTTCTCAGAGCCCCCCCCCCCCTTTCTCCCTCTTCTCTTTTCCTGGAGTTTCAGCTGCAGCAGTGGCCGAGGCAAAATGGGCTGCCTCCCCAGCTCAGAGGGTGTCGGAGCCCTGCTGTCTTACATACAGAAGTCCCCGCTGGCCCCTGGGGCTGTCAGAGCGAGGTGAGAAAACTGTAGAGTCAAGGGGCCATTCTAGCCCCCACCTGACATACCTGTGTCCCTCTTATAATCAGACTCGCAAAAGAGCTGAGTTAGGGCCCTGGGCAAGTGGACCAATTTGATAAGCGCGAGTCCCTTTCAAGGCATTTGGTCTGGCGGACAGTCCAGGCTCTGGGGACACTAATGCAACTTGGGAGGTGAGACTGTGAGGGACAGGAAGCTATGTGGTGGCAAACCCCAAACCCACAGCTCAGGGGAGCAGGAGGCAACCTCACCAAGCACATTTTCCACCATGGAAGCTGCCCTTGAGGCTGGGGCCAGGGTGTTCCTGGATAAGGACCCTGAGACCAGGCAACAAAGCATCTGTCCAGTGAGCGGGAAGACTCAGGCCCCCAGCTGCCCGAGTGTCCTGCCTTCTGTGCTCAAGGCACTCATTGCGTGGCACCAACAAGCGGGGGAATTCAGGACCAATCGGAGCATTACAAACAGGCTTCTCTGGCCTCCCAGGGAAGCTAAGGTTTCAGCTCTGCTGTCACCTTCTCACATTTTCCACTGATGTCACCCCAGGCAAGTAATTGGTGGAGAGGAGACTTAAAGGGGAACAGAGGGCCTGTGTGACTAGAGTTGGGGGCACGGAGAGAAAAACAGGACTGGGGGTGGCGCCAGCTGTGGCCATGAGGAGGCAGGGTAGCAGTTGGCCCCTTGCTGCAAAGGAAAGGCTTCCCTCCACTCCTGGGTCAAGAACCTGCTTTAAAAAAAAAAAAATGAAGCCAGGCAGTGACACACTCGTTTAAGCACGCATGTTACAGTGCTCAACAGCCCAGGGTTCAAGTCCCTGGTCTCCACCTGCAGGGGGAAAGCTTCAAGTGTGATGAAGCAGGGCTGCAGACATTTCTCTATCTCTCCTTCTCTATCACCCCCTCAGTTTTTTTCTGTGTCAACCTAATAATGAAAATAAAATAAGTATATATTTTTTTAAAAAATGAAGCTTCTCCTCCCTAGAGGAGAGATCTGTGCTGCACAGCACCTCTGAATGACTCCTGTTATCCCAGCAGTGGGTGCAGTGTGGTCAAACAGGTAAACATGAAGCCGTGGCCAGGCCTCTGCTCTCCTGTGTGACGCAGGGAGACGCCAGCTCTCCTCTGGGCCTCGGCTACAAAAGCTCCACCGGTCGGTGACTGACTGACTGAAGCCATCCAGGGAATACCACCCAAACCCTGGGCAGGTCTCTCCCGATAAACTCAAACCAGCTGAAAATGAAGAAACGTTGTGAAATGTCTTCCAGGTGACAGCCGTCGACATATTTGTGAAGAACACAAACGTCCATCTATATCATGGACATGTTCATTATAAGTTTTGACTTTTTCAGTTAGCTGTGCTGTGTGATAAACAGGGCTGGGGAGATAGCATAATGGTTATACAAAAAGACCTCCAGGTGCCAGGTTCAATCCCCAGCACCACCATAAGCCAGAGCTGAGCGGCACTCTGGTAAAAATTAAATAAATAACCCTGCTAGACGCTGGGGATCAGGCAGTAAGCAAGACAGACAGCATCCTTCAGTGTGCTGATTCCTGAAAAAAACTGGAGCCAACTGTCTTTGCTCCACTTTGATAAACACAAGTCCCTTTTAAGGCATCGGGTCCAGGCCCTGAGGACACTGATGTAGCTTGGGAGGTGAGACTGTGAGGGACAGGAAGCTATGCAGTGGCAAACCCCAAACCCACAGCTCAGTGGGGCAGGAGGTGACCCCACCAGAAGGTGATTTCCACCATGGAAGCTGCCCCTGAGGCTGGGGTCTAGGCATTCCTGGATAAGAAACAGGAGATCAGGCAACAAAGTGTCCAGTGGGCAAGAAATCTCCGACCCCCAGCTAGTTCCCTCATTTGTAGCTGGAGCCACTGTGATACAGTGGTATTAACAGCATTTTACAAATGAGATAGCAACTCAGAGATGGAGTGAATTGTCCAAGGTCACACAGCGGAAAAGGGCAAAGTAAGGAGAGGCCACTCCCTCTTCTAAAGCTTCAACGTGTATCTCTTCCCCTTATACCACCTTGAGTCTCTCTACACATAGTACCAGGACATGCTGGTCCAGTCTCCCCAGCCCGTCAGAAGGGGAGGAGACACATAGAAGAAAGTAAGTTTCTGCTCGAAGATGCTCATGACCAAACATTTTTTTACAGAGACAGAGAGACATTGAGAGGGAAGGAGGAGAGAAACAGACACACCTGCAGCACGGTTTCTTACTCTTGAACCTCCCCTTCTGCAGGTGGGGACCAGGGCGCTTGAACCCAGGTCCTTTCCTTGTACACGGAAATGTGTGTACTTTGCCAAGTAAACCACTTCCTGGCTCACAACAGAGCTTTTTTTTTTTTTTTTGTAAACGTTGTTTCTTGCCATCACTCTCCAGGAAGCCAGTGATCTGATCCACCCAAATCTTATTCCTTAATTCCAAGTATTTTTTTATACCAACCAGGCAAGAAATGCTGAAAGGGCTGACTAAATAAATAAATAAATAAAAGACTCTAATAATAATAGGCTTACATTAAACTAAATAAAGTCATTCTGAAATGACGAAAGAGAAATAGCAGAGGAGAAAGACCCCTAGGCTCACACTCTGTTTATGCACTGCACATTACACCTTTTCATCACAATTACGTAAAGTGGCACATTTGTACTTCCATAATGTACGGAATTCATTACATAGTTTTGCAATGAAATTATCACACTGTGCCTGGGACATCTGCACCCTGCCATACATCATTCTATTCATTTCTAGTTAATTTAATCCCAATATCTGCCCACATGATAAGACAGCTGTTCAGCTACACTGCGGCTTCAATGGTTTTCTGCCTCGAAGAAACTGGAAGCCGTTGAAAGAAATGACATTTCAGACAGAAAGCTTATGGTATTAAAAAAAAAAAAAAGTTTGGGAGTGGTGCCACTTGGCTATTAGAATCCGTATGATTTGTGGAGTTCTCAAAGTTACCTCTGCCGTGAGGATGGACATGTGAAGTTCACAGAGGTGCAAGGTTGATGGAATCATTCGTTTCTGCGAGTGTTTCTTTAGCCACTGAAAAGGAAGTCCTGTCAAAGCTGGTTGGGGACTACCTGCAAGTTACTGGGGAAAATAGAATCTGACCATTTCAAACTGTCCTGTACATCTGCTGCTTCACCAAGAGAAGGAAAGAGGCCACCGTTATCAGAGTGAGTCCCCTGTGCCAGCACCAGGCAAGATACTTGGCTCACACAGCCTTTCCCTCCACTCTGCCACCCTGGGAGGTGACTTCTCAGCTGGTTTCCCCGCTGGAGCCCGTGATTCCTGTGTCCTCATGCTTTCCAGCGTCTCCCTGACACCGGTGTTCTGTCCTAGAAAGTGCACATCTTGGAGACACTTTTCCTTGAAAGTGTGAATTCTGGCTCTGGCTTGTGCCATCTGGGTAACTTGGGGGTGAATTAGTCAACCCTCCTGAAGCCTCTACTTCACTGTTTGCACAAGGTCACAATAATAATAATTGCTTCCTAGAGATGGGAAGATCAGATAATAATAATCCATGAAAAATATTGAGCACAATGCTTAGTTCAAGATGGTGGTGTTCAGAAGACTCTTAAATCATCAGAGTGGGGTTTTTCCTATATGAAAAGTATCTAGCAAAGCTGCAAGCCCATCAGAGCCTCCAAAAGACGTAAATATTCTACTCTGTGACGATTACTCCACAAGGAGCCAGCTCCTCCTCCCCCAGCCTGAAACCACAGATGGTGAATCAGTCCTGATCCCAACCCCCCACCCCCAGTGGTTAGATCACACAGAAATTGCAATGGGCCCTTACTTACCTCGAGAGAAGGAAGTCACAAGTAAAATTAAAACATCATTCAGATCAGGGACAGACAAGTATAAATTTCTCATTTAATCAGTCTTTAGGTAGATATCACTGAGCAGAGGAGAACTCACCGCACTACAGGTGAAGAACTTAATGCACCTGGCTTCATTTATTCAAGAAACAAATAGTACCAACTAAAGATCACAAACTATGCTGGGTTATGATGTCAAATGTAGACGTCACTACCCAGTACAATAAGAATTTACTCAGCTATGGTCTATGTGCACAGTGGAATACTACTCAGCTATTAAAAATGATGAATTCACCGTCTTCACTTAATCTTGGATGGAGCTTGAAGGGATACTATTAAGTAAGATCAGATAGAAAGAGAAGGATGAATATGGCATGATCTCACTCATAGACAGACACTGAGAAACAAGATCAGGAGTGAAAACACCAAGCAGAACTTGGACTGGAGTTGGTGTATTTGCACCAAAGTAAAGGACTCTGGGGTGGGGGTGAGGGATTCAGGTCCTGGAACATGTTGGCAGAGGAGGATCTGGGGGGTGTACCAACTACTGTATTTTACTGTTGACTTTAAAACCACTGAACCTCCAAGAAAGAAAAGAAAAAAAAAAGGAAAAAACAAAAAACCCTCAGCTTTATCAACAGGTTCTTGGGAACTATAGTGCAAACAAAACAACATAGCAAAGCCAACGTTCTCAGTTTAACTGAGTTGCACATGCCAGGGATGCAGGAGAAGAGTGGAATACCCAGAGAAAGGCCACATGGGGAACTGGCTTTCTTTAGCTGCACGTTCATAACAAAACTATCGTCTCCAGGAGCCTGGCATATGTATACTCACCTGTTCTCTATACATAGAGAAATACAACAGAATCTGTTGGTATGCTTCTAAAAACCCCTTCTGTTTCATTAGTTTAATCCCCCCCTGCTTAACACTATTCTATTTACATAACCACTTCATTCTATTTACATAACCGCTGTTAACAAGCACCACCCTCCCTCCAGGGCATTGGTGGTTCAGTGATAGAATTCTCGCCTGCTCCACCTCCTCTCCTTGTCATACCCTGATTTTCACCAGTCACTTTTCTCTCCACCCTCTCTGCGTCGCATCCTGTTCCCACCCTACTGGGCTAGTATATTTATAAGGACAAGATTGTTTGTAGTTTTAGTTTAGCTTAGCTTGGTATAGATTGCGCTGCGTCCTGCATGAATAAAGAGATACTGCCTACAGCTCAACCATGAGTCCCTGGTCGTCTGTTACCCGCCCGTGAAGCCAGCCTGGCAAAAACAACAAGAATCAACACACACTTAGACACATACCTCAGAAATACATTTACATGCCATTAATTTTTAGATAAAAATATATTTTTAGCACAAAAGAGTTGATTAACCCACACTTCTGGATGTAGTTACTCATATTGGAAGAACCAGGTACAAAGTTCACCATATTTCAGACATGTAATTAAGAGGTATAACCCCACCCCATGAGAAGCTTGCAAATCCGGCCTATTGAGTTTTGTAAGCAGAAAATCCTCATTGGCCTTGACTTTTTTTTTCTTCTTCAATATCTAGGAATGGTTTGTTATAGGGTCTCCACTATGTCTTGTCACTTTTTTCTTTTTTTATATTTATTTTATGTATCCCCTTTTGTTGCACTTGTTGTTTTATTGTTGTCATTGTTGTTGGATAGGACAGAGAGAAATGGAGAGAGGAGGGGAAGACAGAGAGGGGAGAGAAAGACAGACACCTGCAGACCTGCTTCACCGATTGTGAAGCGACTCCCCTGCAGGTGGGGAGCCAGTGCTCGAACCGGGATCCTTATGCCAGTTGTTGTGCTTTGCGCCACCTGCGCTTAACCCGCTGTGCTACAGCCTGACTCCCTGTTACTTTTTTCTGGTTCTGAATTATCTTATTGATAGCTTCATGTGTTTATGGTACTCGCTATGTGCACTGTATTTTCACAAGCTTTCTAACCATACACACTGCTTTTCTTAGAATTTTTCCATCGAACTTGGTCACAGACATCATCCGTGGCTTTTTTGCTTATTTCACTCAAGGATTATTTTCAGTTAGGCTCCATGTACACATCTCTACCCTATCCCAGCACTAAAAATGAATCATTCTCCCCCAATTTTTTTTATTTGTGATTTAATAATGGTTTATAAGATCAAAATATTACAGAAATATATTTCCATACCCCTAAAGTCTGGTGATAACAATTGACCCCTCTTCTTGAGACACTCCTTCAAGAATGATTGTGGAAGGAATGGTAGACTGAGAAGTTGACCCCCAGATAGGCTGAGTCAGGGAGGCACACAGGACACACCATGTCTCTGCTTGTTCTCATCCAGCTAAAGCAAGAATGTGTGGGTCCCTGGATGAGTAGCTAATGGATTAAGAATTAAGTCAAAATTTACCAAAGTCACAGTGTTTAAGTTATAGAACAAAATGGGATGCTACACATGGGATGTGAAAATGGAACTGACCCTCAGACAAAGAATTCCTATCTCTGGGCCTTACAATTTTTCCACATGCCAATAAAATGACCTGGTTCCCCCATCAGAATCAGGAATCCTATTTCTGTGATGGAATATGACATTGAAGGTAGATAATGGGTTCAGAAATCAGCCATCAATACTTCACTCTTCCTCTATAGAAGGGAATGGTGAGACTAAAGTGTCTTTTACTATTTTTTTGGCCTCCAGGGTTATTGCTGGGGTTCGGTGCCTGCACTACAAATCTACTGCTCCTGGAGGCCATTTTTTTCCCATTTTATTGGGTAGGACAGAGAGAAATTGAGAGGGGGGGAGATAGAGAGAGAAAGAGAGAGGCACCTGCAGACTTGTTTTGCAGCCTGTGAAGCATCCTCTCTGCAGGTAGAGAGCCGGGGGCTTGAACCTGGATCTTTGCACTGTCCTTGCAATCAGTACTATGTGCGCTTAGCCGGGTGCACCACCACCTGGCCCCCCACCACCTCTTATTCTGTGCACATCTTTTGCCTTTATGTCCCAAATGTCTAGTCCAGCCGTTGGCCCTCTGTGGAAGGTCAGTGACAGGTCAATGAGATGGGACCCAGACATCTCCATGGTCATGCAATAGCAATAACAGAGCCCTCAGTGCTATTTCAACTTTCCCATCCAGATGTCCTTACTCCTGGTTCTGGTCCAGACACAGCTGCCTTTGCCAAACCCAGAAGGCCTTGCAGTCAGGAATGGCATTGTGGGAGGGAGCAGTCCCATCTTTTCCATCCCTTACAACACGGACCATCTTCAAGTCCTGCTCCATTCACTCCACAATGAAACTACAATCAAGTTCTCTTGTTCTCCTCTGGGAACCTTTTATTTACCATCTTTAGCTTGAGGTGATTGGCCTCCATCAGTAGAACATAAGTTGCAATATTATATGTTTCTCTTCTTTGCTCAATTCTCAGTGCTTAAAAGTGTCCACCTAGTAAGACCTTTAGAAATACATACATAATTTGATTATCGTCCTGCTTCTAATTTTCTCAGTTTTTTTCAGTTAATTTTTTTCAGCTCTATTACCACTTAAGACATTCATAAATATTTAAGGAACAAACAAATGAATGAGAAATCCAGGCATCTACACAGGTTTCTTCAGCTCTTGAGTCAACTACTATAAATCAGTCCCTAGAGGTCTGTTTAAGAAGAACTCAATGCTCATGTCCAGAGGAGAAGCAATTCCAGAAGCCAGACCTTCCACCTTTTGCACCCCCTAAGGATCCTGGGCCCATGCTCCCAGAGGGATAAAGAATAGAAAGCTCCTGGGACCAGGTGGTGTGCACCTGGTTGAGTGCAAATATTACAGCATGCAAGGACCCCAGTTTGAGCCCCCAGTCCCCACCTGCAGGTGTGAAGCAGTGTTGCAAGTGTCTCTGTTTCTCTCCCTCTGTATCACCCCCTTCCCTCTTGATTTCTGGATGTCTCAATCCAATAAATAAATGAAAATAATAATTAAAAAAAGAACACAAATGCTTTCACTGGAGGGGAGAGGTGCAGAGCTCTGGTAGTGGGAATTGTGTAGAATTGTAGACTTCTTATCCTACAGTCTTGTGGATCATTATTAAATCAATAGAGAAGAAGGAGGAGGAGGAGAAGAAGAAAAAGGAGAAGGAGGAGAAGGACAAGGAGGAGGAGGAGGAGGAGAACTCAAAGGCAGCTCCTGGGATTTACGGGTGTGACAGCAGTGATTAGTTGACAAGTCCTGGGCTGGGATCTGGAGCACATAGTATGGATCTGGGTGTTTGCCAAGATAGCATTTGGGTGATAGAAAGAAGGTAAAGTTATTACTTTGGTTTGGTTGAAAGGAACAGTGACGGCAGAATAAAGGTCAACGGTGAGATAAAAAAAATAAAAAAACACTCTTTTCCATCTGAAAATGACTCTGAGAACTATGCTGACAACACTAGAGGGGGTGTATTTGTGGTGTTCTATAGTATTTTCACTTATTTGCTGTTTTTTAAAATCTTAAAAAAAATATTTATTTATTTTCATTTTATTAAAATATAGATTTTTTCAATTGTTGTGAGCACTTTATTTTTAAAATAACTTTATTATCAGATAAGGACAGAGAGAAATTGAGAGGGGTGGGGGAGATGGATATGTCAGACAGACACTTGCAGACCTGCTTAACCACTCAGGAAGCTTTCCCTCTGCAAGTGGGGACGAGGGGCTTGAACCCAGGTCCTTGTACACTGTAATGAGTGCACTTAACCAGGTGCACCACTGCCTGACACCTTTTTATTTATTTATAATTGGATAGAGACAGAGAGAAATTGAGAGGAGAGAGGGAGAGAGACAGAGGGACACACCTGCAGCTCTGCTTCACCACTCGTGAAGCTTTTCCCCTGCAGGTGGGGACCAGGGCCTTGAACTCGGGTCCTTATGAACTGTAATGTGAGCACTTAATCAGGTGTGCCACTGTCTGGCCTCCTAGCCCCACCTGTTTTTAGAAGATTTCCACTTAGGATCTAGCTAAGTGTTCCAGCCGGTCCTCTGGGTTCTGTGCCTCAAGACCTCTCCTCCTCCCCCAGGTCCACGTCAGGCCGCTTTGTAAGCAGCAGCAGAACCAAACTCTCATCACACTGTGCTTCTTCTAAACAGTGAAGAGCCCTGCCTGGAATATGGTTCTGCTTAGTAGGAAGTACCTCATCCAGGCTGTAGGATCAACAAAGCTGACTTCAGCAGACGGGCCTGAACCTTCTGTGCTGTTTGATACACACCAAACTACCTGGCTTTCTGTAACATGGCCACAGAGCAATGATGACAAGTAGCATGGCTGGGCTGTATGGCAGAGCCCCTGTGAAGAGCAGATTATGCTTTGTGTCTTTGTTTGGCACCAGGATACTATTCCCATCCATCTTGCTTTGGGCCAGTTGTTTCTGGGCAGCACCGATATTGTTCCCAGAGAGGTACCAGTGCTTAAGTGGCTGGAAAAGGGGCGGGTGGGGAGGGGGTTGTCCTCTGTGATCTGCTGCAGTAGGAGCTGCTTTTTCCTGGATTCTAGAAGGCAGTTGAATATTGAGTTCCCTGGCTAGGAGCCTGAGCATATTGAACTCCAGCTGTTGAGCTGAGGAACAGCTGGAAACTACACAGTTGACACCTAAATGGAGGCGGTGACCCTTACACAATCACCTCTCCATTACCTGCAGGCAGTGTTCTGCCTCACTGATTTGTCTGTGGGTCATCAGGCCCATGCAGCAGTGGCCGTGGGAGAGAGAGAGAGAGAGAGAGAGAGAGAGAGAGAGGTCAGTTATAGCCAAATTCATATACAGCCTGGGAAGCACATACTGGTTTCTATCATCTGTGCCTCTGTTTCCTCATAGATGAAGAAACCTGAAACCTTCCTTCAGTCACACAGTGGGCTGAGCAAAGCCATTCTTGGCTGCTATTCATCTTTGGGGTCCATCACAGCAGTTGTTCCTGGGAGACTCTGTAAAGAAGGAAGGAAGAAAAGTGTCAGAGGAGAAGCATAAACTTCTGTTATCACCAAGTCCAATTCCCAGCTCAGTCATGTCCAGCTGGACGGCCTTGGGTGAGTTGTTTATTTTCTCTGCCTTTACAGATGCCTTGCTCAAGGTCACTTTGGGAGCGCTGGCTAGAGGGTCCTCTGTTTAGTCACTGCCCAATTTATGTCGGTACTGATTCACTCTGATCCCATATAGGGATCTGTGTATAGATATTGCCTAGACATTTCCAGACCATTCAACCACCTTTCTCTCTGTCAAAATGAGAAGTTATCAGTCTGAGGAGACAGCGTAACAGTTATTCAAAAGTCTATCATGCCCCAGACTCTGAAATTCCAAGTTCAATCTCTAGCACCAACAGAGTTGAGAAGCAGCCTAGTTTGACTGTCAGTCTGTCTGTCTCTCTCTTTCTGTCTCTTTCATTAAAAACATCAAGAAACAAAACAATTTTTTAAAGTAGTTTTATTACTGGATAGAGACAGAGAAATTGAGAGGGGAGAGGAGACAAGGGAGAACCTGCAGCCCTGCTTCATCACTCAAAAAGCTGGGTCCTTGTGCATTATAATGTAAGTGCTTAACTAGGTGAGTCACTGCCGGGCACCCAACAAAACAACTTAAAAAATGTGGGGATATCTTTGTGGTCTTTGATAGAGGTGGGAACCTCTAGTTTCCCTTCCTTAAAAACCCTATCATGGTGTAACTACTATCTGCCAGAGGCTATATTTGCTGCTCAGTCCATGAACTGTCCCCCTGATTTATAGATGAGGTTGCTGAGGATGACAACGGCAAAGCACTTACCTGTGTTCACACAGGGGGTGATTAAAATTGACGGATTGCTTTGGCGGCTGACAGGGACAAAGATGCAGGATCTCAGCCAGATGGCAGAACCACAGGCTCTGACTTGTAGCTCACCTGCTAGTTTAGTGTCAGTGACCTGGGACAAGGCCCATGCAGGTGACAAGTGACCTGAGTGGCTGTGGCATCAGCACCTGAGATGGGCAAGGAAAAGCCCCCATGGCGGAGGCCAATACAACTGGGAAGGAGCAGCTCCGAGTCCCCACACTATCCTGTCAGGGAGAGGAGAGACTGGCTTTGCTCTGTGGGAAGCAAACAGGGCACAGACATACGGGACCTCGGGGCCTACTCTGGGTTTGATGATGTAGTAAGTGTGATGACTGTCCCAAAACATATGCCAGTATCCTAATACTTCGACCCAGAGAACACAAGCTTACTTGGGAAAGGGCTTTTGTAGATGTGTTAGATGACAAGGAGTTTGATAGGAAGAGATCGCCATGGGTGGTGCAGCTGAGGTATGAATCTTTATCAGAGGAAGACAGGAGGTTGAGTCAGACAGAAGAGAAGATAGACACAGAGAAGAGGCAGTCATGCAGAGACAAAGGCAGAGGTGAGAGTGCTGTGTCTACAGAACGAGGAGCTCCAAGAGTCGCCACAACTACGAGTGCGGGAAGAGACATGGACCCAAGTCTTCCCCAGTGGCAGGCAGGAATATTTCCTTCAAAACTGTGAGGGAGGAAGCTGCTTAGAATGGATGAGACTAAACATTTCCTTTTTCATCTGAGGACTTGACTGATAAGAGGAACCCATCCTACAGGGAAACACTAAAACACCCCCTCAAGCCTTCGGGTCAAAAGGCCCAGTCAAGGAAATGGTAGCCTACTTGATTAATAGAAGCAATACCTGCTTCTATTAATCAGTAGCTGTGTGACCATGAGCTGAGCTTCTGTTTCTCAACTAAAAACAAGCTTAAGAGCAGTGAATGTGTGTGTGTGTGTGTGTGTGTGTGTGTGTGTGTGTGTGTGTGTGTGTGTGTGAGAGAGAGAGAGAGAGAGAGAGAGAGAGATTTAATAATGATTAACAAGATTGTAGAATAACAAGGGTACAGTTCCACACAATTCCAACCACTAGAGTTCCAGCAAAGGACTCAGGGGAAGGGCAGCAGGGAGGGAGCAGGAGGGGAAGGGAGTCCTGGTGCATGATGGTTGAAAAGGACTTAAAAGTGAGTCTGTTATGCAGACACCTGTCACTGGGAGAGGAGAAGTTGTAAGCATGTGGCAACAATTTGTGCTGGAAACCATCCCCCCCAATACAATGGTAATAGAGAAAAGAGTAGTATTTGGGGGGGGATGAGGCAGTGGTGCACCTGGTTAAGCGTACACATTACAGTTTACAAAAAACCAGGTTCAAATCCCTGATTCCCCACCTGCAGGGGGAAAACTTCACGAGTGGTGAAGCAGAGCTGCAGGTGTCTCTCTCTGTCTTTCTCCCTCTCTATCTCTCTCTACTCCTCTCAATTTCTCTCTGTCTCTATTCAATAATAAATAAATAAAACTATAGAGAGAGCAGTGTTTTTCAAGATGGAAGGAATGATGAGCAAACAATGCTGGACACAGAGTATGAATGCTCGTGAACCCAAGTTACAGTGATTGCAACCACTGTCTTCCTTTGGAGTAGCAGACTATCAGTTCTCTATCGTGATCACAAGAACTTGGAAAAGCTGAGCTGCTTCTGGCACTCTGCAGGACGCACCTGATACCAGTAAGTATCCAGAATGAA